>NC_088803.1:11425408-11725579 GCF_011386835.1 Chrysemys picta bellii | reverse complement strand
GGGTGGTACCGTTTGACTGGAGAATAGCTAATGTGGTTCCTATTTTCAAGAAGGGGAAAAAAAAGTGACCTGGGTAACAACAGGCCTGTTAGTTTAACATCTGTAATATGCAAGGTCTTGGAAAAAATTTTGAAGGAGAAAGTAGTTAAGGACCTTGAGGACAATGCCAATTGGAACAAATTACAACACGATTTTACGAAAGGTAGATCGTGCCAAACCAACCTGATCTCCTTCTTTGAGAAAGTAACTGATTATTTAGATAAAGGAAATGCGTTGGATCTAATTTACCTCGATTTCAGTAAAGCGTTTGATACGGTACCGCATGAGGAATTATTGATTAAATTGGAAAAGATGGGGATCGATATGAAAATCCAGAGGTGGATAAAGAACTGGTTAAAGGAGAGACTGCAGCGGGTCATACTAAAAGGTGAACTGTCAGGATGGAGGGAGGTTACTAGTGGAGTTCCTCAAGGTTCGGTTTTGGGTCCGATTTTATTTAATCTATTTGTTACTGACCTCGGAACCGAATGTATGAGTGGGCTGATAAAGTTTGCGGATGACACAAAGTTGGGAGGTATTGCCAATTCGGAGAAGGATCGGGATATCCTGCAGGGAGATTTGGATGACCTTGTAAACTGGAGTAATAGTAATAGGATGAAATTTAATAGTGAGTAGTGTAAGGTTATGCATTTAGGGATAAATAACAAGAATTTTAGTTATAAGCTAGGGATGCATCAGTTGGAGGTAATGGAAGAGGAGAAGGACCTCGGAGTCCTGGTTGATAGCAGGTTGGCTATGAGTCGGCAATGTGACGTGGCTGTGAAAAAAGCTAATGCGGTCTTGGGATGCATTAGGCGAGGTATTTCTAGTAGGGATAAGGAGGCGCTGGTTCCGTTATACAAGGCACTGGTGAGACCTCATTTGGAGTACTGTGTGCAGTTGTGGTCTCCCATGTTTAAAAAGGATGAAATCAAACTGGAACGAGTACAGCGAAGGGCCACTAGGATGATCCGAGGAATGGAAAATCTGTCGTATGAAAGGAGACTCGAGGAGCTCGGTTTGTTTACCTTAACCAAAAGAAGGCTGAGGGGGGATATGATTGCTCTCTTTAAATATATCAGAGGGATAAATACCAGGGAAGGAGAGGAATTATTTCAGATTAGTTCTAATGTGGACATGAGAACGAATGGATATAAACTGGCCGTCGGGAAGTTTAGGCTTGAAATTAGACGAAGGTTTCTAACCATCAGAGGGGTGAAGTTTTGGAACGGCCTTCCGAGGGAAACAGTGGGGGCAAAAGACCTCTCTGGCTTTAAGATTAAGCTTGATAAGTTTATGGAGGGGATGGTTTGATGGGATAAAGTGATTTTAGTCAATAGGTCAATAACGTGCCATCGCTGGTAATTAGCAACAATGGTCAATGATGGGATATTAAAAGTTACTACAGAGAACTTTTTCCAGAGGGTCTGGCTAGAGAATCTTGCCCACATGCTCGGGGTTCAGCTGATCGCCATATTTGGGGTCGGGAAGGAATTTTCCTCCAGGGTAGATTGGCAGAGACCCTGGAGGTTTTTCGCCTTCCTCAGCAGCATGGGGCGGGGGTCGCTGGCTGGAGGATTCTCAGTGATTTGAAGTCTTTAAATCATGATTTAGGGACTTCAACAGCTGAGTCAAGGGAGAAAATTCTTCCAGGAGTGGGTGGGTCAGCTTTTGAGGCCCGCATCATGCGGGAGGTCAGACTAGATGATCATAATGGTCCCTTCTGACCTTAGAGTCTATGAGTCTATGAGTCTACTACACTTATTATCATCTACATACAACATGTACCCTGCTGTCAGGACATTTCATTTTACAATCAAGTGTCTCATAATCTTGGGCAGTACGTTGTGGTCTATTGCAATCTATTTTTCCGTAACATCACCAAATGGCACATTTTTTACAGTAATCTTGTCACCTTACTGGCATAGGGCTATTCCTATGTCATCCACCCATGTCAAGCATTCTTAACCCTATTGCCTAGTCTGGCTCAGCTAAAATCTTTAGCAATGCTTTACTTATATATCTAATACACACTCATAATCCAAAATACTTTTACGTTCTATACTGCTATAATCCTACAATTTAAATCTAATTAACATACATTGACTATATATGAAATAGCATATGAATTTACTATAATAATACCAAATAACAGAATGAGAAAATGAACTACAGCCTATATTTGAATGAGAATAGGGCTGATCCCTAAGGGCCAGAATTATAACGATATTTAGGGGCCTAGTTGGAATTTCAAAAGCACCTTGATTTCAGTGGTTGTTAGGCATCTAGGCACTATTGAATATCCCACTGGGCACCTAAATACCTTTAAAATCTTTCCTTAAGGCTGAAAGTCTCCCTCATAGTCAGATATAAGGCCAAATCCTATTTGCTACATTAAAGTCAGTAGCCTCATAGGGCTCAGTTGGACAGCTCAGGGAAGAAGGAGTAAATTCTTTGGCCTATAGTATACCAGAGCTCAGACTAGTAGATGATCACAATGATTACTTCTGGCCTTGGAATCTATGAATAGATAGATAGATAGATGGGGAGAGAGAGAGAGATGATTGTTAAGTCAATGTAATTATTTTTAGGAGGAGGCATTTTTAAACATTTGGAATTGGCAATGCTGCCTCATTTTCCAAGAAGAAAAGTTCTAATTTGAAATTTTGGGGACCAGCCCTAGTTTTCAAATTGTTTTTACGCTTGATTACAAGGCAGATTTCTCATGTGTCCTTGTTTTTGAGCTCTGCAAGCCTCCAGAGAACAACAGCCCCAATACACATCAGAGAAATCACCTGGATAAATCTTCTGAGCAAGGCATCAGTGGCTCATTGCTAGGAAGGTCTAACTTGGGTGCTCACCATGTCAAACTGAGATCTGCTCTTCATACATTTGCATCATCCCTGGGAGTGACTCCACAACATGGACAGAGTGGGAGTTCCTTGCTGTGATTAAAACACAACTGAACTATAATCAACGTAATTCACCAATTCTGAGTGGCTGCATCATGAGTCAGTCTCTCTTTCCCAGTCAAAAATGGTACCAACCATCAGTAATTCTTTGGTTGCAGACTTAGGGGGGCAGGGAGATATAAGAATGCATGTATTTCAGTGTTTCATGCAGTTTTATAGCATCTGAAAGAATACCTGGCACTTCAGCTCAGGATTCCAGCAGGTAAGCTTCCTAGCACATAACTGTACATGATTCTAATTTCAGTCCCAGCAAATGTAGATCTTGAATTTATTTCCGCATGGAGATACAAATCTGGCATCCTATCAATTCGGTTTTAGTGGGATAATTTACCATAATCAGTGTCGATATCCTGTGCTGTCTGATTCAAGAGGATGGTGTTGCCTTACGTAAAAGTCAAAGCAGATTAGATAGATAGATAAATAAATAGATAGATAATGATGGAGATGGATGGATTGCTATATAGATAGCTGCTTATGGGGATGGCTGGATAGATGGATGGATGGATGACAGAATAAGCTTTCCTCAGAGTTAATTCCCTCAAACCTACAAAAATTCTGTTCCTCCCCACTTCTGCCTTCATTTATCATTATCTTTCTTTTTGATGCCTAGCACTGAGTGTTCTGTTCCAAGTGCTCCATGGAATCAGATAGAATGGGACTCCCAGCAACACCACCTGTTTCTTTTGTTTATCCCACCAAAAACTGCATCAGCTTTTTTGGACACCGTGAGTACGTCTATACTGCAAAAGAAAAAAAAATGTCCCACAGCAGCAAGCTTCAAAGATTCAGTCAATTGACTCTGGCTCACAGGGCTCAGACTTCGGGGCTGAAAATAGCAGTGTAGACATTCCCATTCAGGCTGGAGCCGGGCTCTGAGATCCTTTCACTTCACTGGGTTTTAGAATTGGTCCTCCAGGCCATTCAGGCATGTCTACACTGCTACTTTTAGCCAGTGGTACGAGCCCAAGTCAGTTGACGTAGGCTCTGAGACTCGCAGCTAATGGGTGCTCTTTGGCAGTGTAGACAAACACCAAATAATATTGTAAATACATGTCCACTGACTGTGCAGTTTTACCAGAGAATAACAAGTGCATTGTCTTTTTTGCGGCAGAGGGAAGAAGGTTTCTTATTTTCTGGGCATGTCATTTTCTAGCACGGAATGAGGAGCTCCTATGTTGGTGGTTTATGGAATAGGAAGCAAGTTTGGATGTGATACGTATTGGAGAAATAAAGAAAGAAAGCATTAAACATTTCATGAAATACATTTCAAAAGAACACAGGGAGTTAAGTACCTTGCAGTCAATGGGGATTGGGTCCCTAACTCTCTTAGGCAGTTGAAGTGGTTAAGGATGCATAGAGGTGAAGATGGATGGATAGGGAGCTGATGAATGGGAGGGGAAGGATGGAAAAGTTATCCTTATTCAACAGATTCAGTAAATCAGTAAATTCTTCCTCAGGATTAACGCTAAAATGCTCAAGGATGCCTAAGGGCTTTGAACATCCAGTTCCCACTACTTTAATGGAAATTGGACATCAACGTGTGCTAGGCTCCTTTAAAAATCTCAGCCTAAGTGTCCTGTTGCAGAGCTAGGAACAGAACCAGTAACAATTCTATTCACATGTGACTTCTGTCTTCAGAGCAACAGGAAAGTCTATTTCTGCCTGGCTGGCAGAACAATTCCAGTTTTCAGTTACAGTAAATCTTAAAGCCCAAATTTATTAGGCGATTATATCTTGACTTTAGCAAAGCTTTTGATACTGTCTCCCACAGTATTCTTCCCAGCAAGTTAAAAAAGTATGGATTGGATGAATGGACTATAAGGTGGATAGAAAGCTGGCTAGATTATCAGGCTCAACGGGTAGTGATCAATGTCTCATTGTCTAGTTGGCACAGGCTCAACGGGTAGTGATCAATGTCTCATTGTCTAGTTGGCAGACCCCAGTGGTCTGTCCTGGGGACAGTTTTGTTCAACACCTTTATCAATGATCTGGATGATAGGGTTAATTACGCCCTCAGCAAGTTTGCAGATGACACTAAGCTGGGGGGAGAGGTAAATACGCTGGAGGGTAGGGATAGAGTCCAGAGTGACCTAGACAAATTGGAGAATTGGGCCAAAAGAAATCAGATGAGGTTCAACAAGGAAAAATGCAGAGTCCTGCACATAGGAAGGAAGAATCCCATGCACTGCTACAGGCTGGGGAACGACTGACTAAGCAGCAGTTCTTCAGAAAAGGCCCTGGGGATTACTGTGAAGAAGAAGCTGAATATGAGTCAGCAGTGTACCCTCGTTTCCAAGAAGGCCAATGGCATATTTGGCTGTATTAGTAGGAGCATTGCCAGCAGATCAAGAGAAGTGATTATTCCCCTCTATTCGGCACTGGTGAGGCCGCACCTGGAGTATTGAGTACAGTTTTGGTCCCCCCACTACAGAAGGGATGTGGACAAATTGGAGAGAGTCCAGTGGAGGGCAACAGAAATGATTAGGGGGCTGGGACACATGACTTATGAGGAGAGGCTGAGGAAACTGGAGTTATTTAGTCTGCAGGAGAGGAGAGTGATGGGGATTTGATAGAAGCCTTCAACTACCAGAAGAGGGGTTCCAAAGAGGATGGAGCTAGGCAGTTCTCAGTAGTGGCAGATGACAGAAAAAGAAGCAATGGTCTCAAGTTGCAGTGAGGGAAGTCTAGGTTGAATATTAGGATCACTATTTCACTAGGAGGGTGGTGAAGCACTGGAATGTTACGTAGGAAGGTGGTGGAATCTCCATTCTTAGAGGTTTTTAAGGCCCGGCTTGACCAAGCCTTGGCTGGGATGATTTAGCTGGTGTTGGTCCTGCTTTGAGCAGGGGATTAGACTAGATGGTCTCCTGAGGTCTCTTCTATGTAATCTTCTATGCTTCAATGATTCCAATTAAATACTAATTCAACCTACACTCTTTTCTCACACCATTTCTCTTTCATGGGTGTCATTAGGGCAGAATCCCTTTCCAGAAGTCAGAAATGAAACTTCATATGTACTGTGTATAAAAATTATGATTCTTTTTTCTCCATGTCCTCTGTATTGAATTATAAGTAGACATGGCAGAATTAAAAATGTATTGGTAAATGTTGGTAAATATTAATTTCACCATAGACACGCTACCCAACAAAAATATTTCCATTGATAATAATTAAAGATACAGCTAGGCAAAATAAGAAAAATGGTATTTGAGAACTTAGTAGAGTTTTGATGTAAGGCTCTTCACTTTGTATATTTTGACATGACCTTGACAATTTTTATTTAAATGGTATAAAATGTATTTTATTGAATCCCAATGTCATTAAGTATGTATTCTCTGTCCCCCCACTGTATGATCCTCCACCCCAATAATTTCCCACAATTGTGAAAATTTAAATAGATAAAATGCAAGGATAAAATGTTTAGAACTCATAACCTTTTGCAATTGTGAAAATTTAAATTGAAATGTTTAAAAGTTGTTTAATAATTTATATTTTTTAATTTTAAAGATAAATTAAAAATAAAAATGTTTAAAAATTAAACTTGATATTTTCTGGTGAAGTTATAAAACATAAACATGGAATTCTGCCAAGTTGAATTATAAGACTTCTGCTTCTCATAATTGAGGGCATAATTTGAAAACAGGGAGATAAATTCTCCGCCGATATAAACTGACAGTTTAATAGAAAATGAAAATTTACAGTAGCAGAGAATCTGACACAAAGGGATTTCTCTAGCTGCAAATGAGGCTGAATCATTTTGAAGAGCAAATAAGTTTGGGAAAATTGCAAGACACTCTAGGACAAAGCATGAACATAATAGGCATAATGAATCTGAATAAATGTTTAATTGAGAATAATGTGTCATTAGTACTTTCTCCTTGTATCTGAATGACCTTAGAGAAGACAGACAATCCTTTGCAACAGTTCTAGAATCCAGAATCTTTTCTGCAGAAGAATAAGTACATATATTGTCCTCTTTTCTTGTCTTCTACCCTCAACATGGCTTTTACCTTGCATTTCTCTCCACACAGCAGGAAATGACCAATCAAAGCACTGTGACCGAGTTCCTTCTCCAGGGATTCTCTGATGTTCGGGAGCTGCAAATTTTGCACTTTGTGCTGTTCCTGGTGATTTACCTGGCAGCCCTAATGGGCAATCTTCTCATCATCACAACCGTAGCCCTTGACCACCACCTTCACACCCCCATGTACTTCTTCCTGGGCAACTTGTCCTTCCTAGACATCTGCTATATCTCTGTCACCGTCCCCAAGTCCATGGTGAGCTCCTTAAACAACACCAGGCTGATTTCTTTCTCTGGCTGTGTTGCCCAAGTCTATTTGGGTATCCACTTTGCCTCTGCAGAACTGGCCCTTCTCACAGCAATGGCGTATGACCGGTACGTTGCAATCTGCCATCCTTTGCGTTACAGGGTGATCATGACTAGAGGGGCATGTGCACAGATGGCAGCTGGTTCCTGGATCAGCAGCTGTATCTATTCATTGCTCCACACTGCTAATACCTTTCGATTACCTTTCTGTGGGTCCAATGTTATTGATCAGTTTTTCTGCGATATCCCACAGCTACTGAAACTCTCTTGCTCTGACACAAGCACGAATGAAATTGTGGTTATTCTATGTAGTGCTTTTTTGGGGTTAATTTTCTTCCTTTCAATACTGGTGTCCTACATTCACATCTTTTCCACTGTGCTGAGAATCCCCTCTGCACAGGGCAGGTATAAAGCCTTCTCCACTTGTCTGCCACACCTAGTTGTGTTTTGGTTATTTATCAGCACTGGAATATATACGTACCTAATGCCGGTATCAGCATCTTCCCCATATCAGGACATGCTGGCTGCTGTATTGTATTCTGTAGCTTCCCCAATAATAAATCCGCTCATTTACAGCCTGAGAAACAAGGAGATAAAAGAAGCTCTAGGCAAAATTTTAGGCAAGATATTTTTCACCAAGACCCTTTTTACTTCTTGATATGTATATAGGTTAATATTCTCTTTGTTGGTTTTTAGCTCAAATTCTTCTTAGAGATATGTTTTTTGTAAATATAGTGCCCATCTATAAAAAGGGAAATAAGGACAACCCAGGGAATTACAGACCAGTCAGCTTAACTTCTGTACCCAGAAAGGTAATGGAGCAAATCATTAAGAAATCAATTTACAAACACCTAGAAGATAATGAGGTGACAAGTAACAGTCAGCATGGATTTGTCAAGAACAAATCATGTCAAAGCAACCTGATAGCTTTCTTTGACAGGGTAACGAGCCTTGTGAATAGGGGAGAAGTGGTAAATGTGGTATATCTTGACTTTAGTAAGACTTTTGATACCGTTTCTCATCACCTTCTCATAAACAAACTAGGAAAATGCAACGTAGATGGACCTACTATAAGGTGGGTGCATAACTGATTGGAAAATCATTCCCAGAGAGTAATCAGTGGTTCTCGGTCTGGTTCTGTTCTATATGTTCATCCGCGATTTAGATAATGGCATAGAGAGTACACTTATATAGTTTGCTGGCAATACCAAGCTGGGAGGGGTTGCGAGTGCTTTGGAGGATAGGATTAAAATTCAAAATGATCTGGACAAACTGAATAAATGGTCTGAAGTAAATAGATGAAATTCAATAGGGACAAATGCAAAGTGCTCCACTTAGTAAGGAACGATCAGTTGCACACATACAAAATGGGAAATGACTGCCTAGGAAGGAGTACTACAGAAAGGGATCTGGGGGTCATAGTGGATCACAAGCTAAATATAAGTCAACAGTGTAACACTATTGCAAAAAAAGCAAACTTCATTCTGGGATGTATTAGCAGGAGTGTTGTTAGGAAGACACGAGAAGTAATTCTTCCGCTCTACTCCACGCTGATTAGGCGTCAACTGGAGTATTGTGTCCAGTTCTGGGACGCCACATTTCAGGAAAGATGTGGACAAAAATGGAGAATATCCAGAGAAGAGCAACAAAAATGACTAAAGGTTTAGAAAACATGACCTATGAGGAAAGATTGAAAAAAAAGGGTTGGTTTAGTGTGGAGAAGAGAAATCTGAGAGGGAACATGATAACCGTTTTCAAGTACATAAAAGGTTGTTACAAGGGGAGGGAGAAAAATTGTTCTTCTATAACCTCTGAGGATAGGACAAGAAGCAATGGGCTTAAATTGCAGCAAAGGCGGTTTAGATTGGAAATTAGGAAAAACTTCCTACCTGTCAGGGTGGTTAAACACTGGAATAAATTGCCTAGGGAGGTTGTGGAATCTCCATCTTTGGGGATTTTTAAGAGCAGGTTAGACAAACACCTGTCAGGGATGCTCTAGATAATACCTAGTCCTGCCTTGAGTGAAGGGGACTGGACTAGATGACCTCTTGAGATCCCTTCCAGTTCTATGATTGCATGATTCTATAATTATGGCATATCTAAGATGTGTTTTATGCAAGATGGGTCATGTGAGATATCTTTGGAAAGGTTATGATTTACTGAATATGATTATCCTATTTGTATGCATGTATAATTTTTATATCTGAAGTTAAGAATATTGTCTATGCATCCATCACAAATGTCTTTACATCTGAGGAATGCCCACTAGGTAGAAGGCAATCAGTCTAAGTGTCGCACCAATAAGGGCCATTAGGGAGAACAATAGGTCTTAAAAGATGGCTTATCACCAACTGAGAAGCCTTCCTGAGGATACTGAAAACAGCCTCTGAGTCACAGCTGTGGTGGCTCTACCGGGTCCAGTGACCAAGTCACCTGGTAATGAAATCCATCATATTAGTATTTTTCCACTGGCTGTGGGGTGGGAATCATACTGGAAGACAGAGGATTCCCACCATATGTAAAATGTATTTAAGTCAGGGTAATAACATAATCGTGGTTCATTCTTCATGGAATCCCTTCCTAAGATGACTGCTGTAAACATCTAAGAAACAAAGACTGAACCGAGGGGAGAAGGACTAAGTCCAGGCCAGAAGCTTGTCTAGACTATGAATGAAATATCTGAAATTTTAAGCTGCAGTCAAGTGCACCTGGCCTTCAAGAATCTCCGCAATTGGCCTAAAACATTATTTAGGGTGAGAATTTGCTTCTTGTAACCAATTTCTTTAGTATATTAATTTTCGATTGTTTTGTTGTATTTGCTGGGTATTCTGCTTGAATCTGTTTGCTATCCCTTATAATCACTTAAAATCTATCTTTTGTAGTTAATAAACTTGTTTTTATTTTGTCTAAAACCAAGTGTGTGGAATTCATAATAGTGGTGCGGGGGGAGAAGCTGTTGTGGGGAGGGATAGCTCAGTGGTTTGAGCATTAGCCTGCTAAACCCAGGGTTGTGACTTCAAGCCTTGAGGGGGACATTTAGGGATCTTGGGCAAAAAAAAAATGTTGGGGATTGGTCCTGCATTAAGCAGGTTGTTGGACTAGATGACCTCCTGAGGTCCCTTCCAACACTGATATTCTATGATTCTATGATCTCTCTCTACATTGAGGGAGGAGTTTATGCTGTATAGTTCTCTGTGAAGCAAACAATGGTATAATTTGGGGGTTGGACTCAAGAGGGGGGTGGGCAATTGAGTACTGGGCAGTTCCTTAGCTGAGCCTTCTCATGCAGAGCTGATCTCAGCATCTGTGTTTATAGCTGCAGCTGGGTGTGTCCCTACCTGTAGGTGTGCTGCTAAAGTGCAGTCTGAACCCTGAGGAAGGGCTTGGCAGACTTTCATCAGAAATGCAGTCTGAAATGAACCCAAGCTGGTAAATTAGGTGGGCTCAGTGGTACCCCAGTGGAAACCCGAAACACCCTCCCCACTCCAGGGGTTCATATTCATAAAGGAACAGTGGGATTTCTTTTAACTGCAGAGATGCTCATTAATGCACTACAGGACAGTGCTAAGGTACTGTGATGATGGGTGTATTTTGAAAACTCATGTACAGTAGAACACAAATCTGAGAGTATTCACTATATGGTCAAATCAGTAAAGTGTCTCTAATCAGTGTTTAGAGACATCGGTGTGTGGGACAGAAATGGCAAGTACCTGAACTATCCCTGGAAAAAAACTGACTGGATTAAGTTTTAAAGACTTTGGAGTCCATTGTAATGAATGCAAAGTTTGTCTTATATTTGTATGTATGCTAGCTAGGAAGCAGATGGGATGTGTACCCTGGGAAGTATTACGAATTTCAAAGGACTCTTTCCAGGTGCTCCAGGTGTTCTGTGCATGAATCAGAAAAAATGGCAACATCATCGAGGTACGCAACTGCAGATTCTCCCAATCCCGCTAGGAGACCATCTACAAGTCTTTGGAAGGTGGCGGGTGCATTTCGCAACCCGAAAGGGAGTACATTGAATTCATACACCCCTGCCTGGGTGACGAAGGCTGACCTTTCCTTAGCGGGTTCATCTAGTGGTACTTGCCAGTACCCTTTGGTTAAGTCTAAAGTAGAGATGAATTGGGCATGTCCCAATTTCTCCAATAGCTCATCTGTGCGTGGCATTGGATAGTTGTCAGGACGAGTTACAGCATTTAGCTTACGGGGAACTAGAACCACTGGAGATGCCCATGCACTATTAGAGGGGCGGATTATACCCATCTGTAGCATGTCCTGGATCTCCCTTTGTATAGCAGTTTGGGCATGAGGCGACTCCCGGTAGGGTGGGGTTCTAATTGGGTGAGCATTACCTGTGTCAATGGAGTGGTATGCCCATTCGGTCCGTCCTGGAGTGGCTGAGAAAATTGGTGCAAAGCTTGTGCACAGCTCCTTGATCTGCTGTCGCTGCAGACGTCCAAGGGTCGTGGAGAGGTTCACCTCTTCCACGCCACCATCCTTTTTTCCTTCGTAGTAGACACCTTCAGGCCACTCCGCGTCATCTGTTTCCTGGGCTGTAAACTGGCAAACATTTAATTCTCTGGAATAAAAGGGCTTAAGAGAATTAACATGGTATACCTTAGGCTTTATGTTGGAGGTGGGGGAGGCTATGAGATAGTAAACAGCACCTAGGCGCTCCTGGACCGTGAATGGTCCTTCCCAGGACGCTTCCATTTTATGGGCCTGGAGCGCCTTTAAGACCATGACTTGGTCTCCTACTTTGAAGGACCTTTCTCTGGAATGTTTATCATACCAGGCCTTTTGCTCTTCCTGAGCATCCTTTAGGTTTTCTTTAGCAAGGGCTAAAGAGTGTAGGAGGGTGCTTTGTAGTTGCCTACAAAGTCTAGAATGTTAGTTCCCGGAGAAGGCGTAAACCCCTCCCATTGCTGCTTCACCAACTGTAATGGCCCCTTAACCTCGTGGCCATACAAAAGTTCAAATGGTGAAAACCCTAAACTGGGATGTGGTACAGCCCTGTAGGAAAAAAGCAACTGCTGCAACACTAGTTCCCAATCATTGGAGTGTTCATTTACGAATTTACGTATCATGGCCCCCAAAGTTCCATTAAACCTCTCCACCAGGCCATTGGTTTGATGGTGATAAGGAGTGGCAACCAAGTGATTCACCCCATGAGCTTCCCGCAGGTTTTTCATGTTCCCTGCCAGGAAATTAGTTCCCAAATCTGTAAGGATGTCGGAGGGACAACCTACCCTGGCAAAAATGTCTGCTAATGCCTGGCACACACTTTTAGCCCTGGTGTTGCTTAAGGGTACTGCTTCCGGCCATTGGGTAGCAAAATCCATGAAAGTCAGTATGTACTGCTTTCCTCTGGGTGTCTTCTTTGGGAAAGGACCCAGAATATCCACAGCTACTCGCTGAAATGGGACTTCAATTATGGGTAGTGGCTGGAGAGGGGCTTTAACCTGGTCTTGGGGCTTTCCCACTTGTTGGCACACCTCACAAGACCGGACATAATTAGCAACGTCCTTGCCCATTCCCTCCCAGTGGAAGGACTTCCCAAACCGGTCTTTGGTTCTGTTCACCCCAGAATGGACACTGGGATGATCATGGGCTAAGCTCAAGAGCTTTACCCAATACTTAGTGGGAACTACCAACTGTCTTTGAGGATGCCAGTCTTCCTGGTGCCCACCAGAAAGAGTCTCCTTGTATAAAAGTCATTTTTCTACAAGAAACCGGGATCAGTTAGAAGAGCTGAGAGGCGGTGGGTTGCTCTGTGCCGCCGCCCAAGCTTTCTGAAGGCTGTCATCTGCTTCCTGCTCGGCCTGGAACTGTTCCCTTGATGCTGGAGACATCAGTTCCTCCTTGGACTGTGGACTGGGGCGTGGCCCCTCTGGAAGCGATGCAGGTGCTGGGGCTGTTTCCAATGACTGTGAACCGCTGTCCACTGGTGCACTATGTGGTATCTCAGGCTCTGGCTGAGCCTCTTGGGTAGGGTTATCTGCTGCTTCCGCCAGTTCAGGCTCGCTGGTGCCCTCTGGCATTGGAGTTGTAGACGGGTTTGCAAGCGCTGGACTCAGTGCTGGCAATGGTTCTGGTGCTGGTTGCGTTGCCAGTTCCGGTTCTGGGACTGGCTTTGGCTGGGTCTCTGGGATTGGATCCACTACGGCTGTTGCAGTCATTGGCAGGGGATCCGGTTCCACCACCTTTGTCTGGGTCTCTGGTAACACAGACGGGGCCCTGGTGGACAGCTCAGGAACAGGGATGGGGGTGCAAGCTTGCTTGGTCTGGCTGCGGGTGACTATTCCCACCCTCTTGGCTAGCTTCACATGGTTGGCCAAGTCTTCCCCCAGCAGCATGGGGATGGGATAATTGTCATAGATTGCAAAAGTCCACATTCCTGACCAGCCCTTGTACTGGACATGCAACTTGGCTGTAGGCAAGGTTACAGACTGTGACACGAAGGATTGAATTGTCACTGGAGCCTCCAGGTTGATGAGTTTGGGGTCCACTAGGGATTGGTGGATAGTTGACACTTGTGCCCCAGTGTCCCTCCAAGCGATAACCTTCTTTCCACCCACTCTCAAGGTTTCCCTTCGCTCCAAAGGTATGAGAGAGGCATCTGGGTCTGGGGATCTTTGGTGTGATTGAGGTGTAATGAACTGTAATCAGTTGGGGTTCTTGGGGCAGTGAGCCTTTATATGTCCCAGTTCATTACATTTAAAACATCGCCCTGCTAAGGTATCACCGGGGCGATGTTGGCTGGTGGAGACTGGTGTGGTCGGGTGAGAAGGCGTCTGGGGTTTCCCTTGGGATGTGGGTGGGGCCTTGGGTTGTCCCCGGTGGTAAGGTTTGGTTTCGGGTTGCCCCTTCTGATATTCACTCCAACTGCTACTAGTTTTTTTCTTTTCTGCCACCTCCACCCATTTGGCTCCAATCTCCCCCGCCTCGGTTACAGTTTTGGGCTTCCCATCTAGGATGTACCTTTCTATTTCCTCAGGAACACCCTCTAAAAAGTGCTCCAGTTGCATTAAGAAGGGCAACTCTTCCGTAGATTTAACATTTGCTCCTGATATCCAGGCATCCCAATTTTTCCCAATGTGGTAGGCATGTCGGGTAAATGACACATCGGGTTTCCACCTTAGGGCTCTGAACCGCCGATGGGCATGCTCGGGTGTTAGCCCCATTCTGAGTCTGGCCTTGTTTTTAAAAAGTTCATAACTGTTCATGTGTTCCTTAGGCATTTCAGCCGCCACCTCTGCTAAGGGTCCACTGAGCTTCGGCTTCAGCTCTACCATGTACTGGTCTGCAGTGATGCTGTATCCAAGGAAGGCCCTTTCAAAATTTTCTAAAAAGGCCTCAGTATCATCGCCTGCCTTGTAGGTGGCAAATTTTCTGGGATGGAAATGGGTACCTGGAGAGGGGTTGCTAGGATTGGCTGATGTATCCGGCCTAGCCCTTGCTACTTCCAGCTCATGCTTCCTCTCTTTTTCTCTCTCCTCCATCTCTTTTTCTTTCAGCTCCATAGCTCTCTTGTGGGCCTCCTCTTTGGCTTTTTCTTCTTTGGTAGTCATTTTCCTGTTTTTTTGTGCTGGGTCACACGCCTCTGCAGTTGACTGAAACTGGGATGCACTCAGCTCAGGCTGCTGCTGAGTTAACAGAGACTTTCTAACTAGCTACTCCTGAGGAGGTAGAAAGAAAAAAAAACAATTCAGCTTGTAAATTCCTTTTACCAACTGTTTGCTCATTGATTGAACCCTTCTCTTTAACAAAGACCCTTGTTAAAAAAAACTTAACACCTCTGCCTTCAGGCAAGGAGAGATAAGATATGCATCTACCTTCAGCTCTGCTTTCCAAGCAGCTAGAAGGAAAAAAAATCTTACTGGCTTTTGGGTTTAAAATGAATCCCACCGCTCTGCCACCATGTCAAGGCTGCTTCCCCACTCTGAACTTTAGGGTACAAATGTGGGGGCCTGCATGAAAACTTCTAAGCTTAACTACCAGCTTAGATCTGGTCCGCTGCCACCATTCCCAAGTGGATTCCCTTCCCTGGGAAGCCTTGAGAAACTCTTCACCAATTCCCTGGAGAATACAGATCCAAACCCCTTGGATCTTAAAGCAGGGAGAAATGAACCATCCCCCCTCCTTCCTTCCACTAACTCCTGGTGAATACAGTTCCAACCCCCTTGGATCTAAAAACAAGGAAAAAATCTATCAGGTTCTTAAAAAGAAGACTTTTAATTAAAGAAAAAAGGTAAAAATCATCTCTGTAAAATCAGTATGGAAAATAACTTTACAGGGTAATCAAATTTAAAGAGCTCAGAGGACCCCCCCCTCTAGCCTCAGGTTCAAAGTACAGCAAACAGAGATAAACACTCTAGTAAAAGGTACATTTACAAGTTGAGAAAACAAAGGAAAACTAACACGCCTTGCCTGGCTGTTTACTTACAAGTTTGAAATATGAGAGACTTGTTTAGAAAGATGTGGAGAACCTGGATTGATGTCTGGTCCCTCTCAGTCCCAAGAGCGAACGACTCCCACCTGTTCATGCTCTCTGTATGTGTGTATATATATCTCCTCAATATATGTTCCATTCTATATGCATCCGAAGAAGTGGGCTGTAGTCCACGAAAGCTTATGCTCTAATAAATTTGTTAGTCTCTAAGGTGCCACAAGTACTCCTGTTCTTTTTGCGGATACAGACTAACACGGCTGCTACTCTGAAACATCCCAAAACAAAGAGCACAAACAAAAGCCTTCCCCCCCCCCAAGATTTGAAAGTATCTTGTCCCCTTATTGGTCTTTTGGGTCAGGTGTCAGCCAGGTTAAAGGATTTTGGAGTCTCTGGCTAGGAGGGATTTTATAATACTGTACACAGGAGAGCTGTTACCCTTCCTTTTATAGTTATGACACTGCCCCACAATGGGTTGAACGTTTCCCTGCCGTGGAAATATTACAGAGAGCAATTTTTTCAACCAAAAGCAGAAATAAGGCAGGGATGCTTCCCTGTGAAGCAGCTCTCCACCATGCACTGCTTGTAACAACAGAGGGGTCTAGCAAAGGAGATTATTCAAACCTCCCCATTGGCTAAATTCCTCTCTCTGCCCCACCTCCCCGGCAGTCAGGTCCCACAAACTCTGATGGCTTATACTCAGTTTTTCCGGGGGAAGCGAGAGGGATATTGATTCCCCACTCCACTGGGGTGGCCTGTTGTTCCCTACACACTCAGCCAAGGAGAGCAGATTTCCTCACCCGCCCAGCTCGAGGTCCTTTACCTTTCCGCAGGACATCAGAAAGTCAGAAACTGTGGGAAGAAGTCTCACCTCCTTCCTGTCTGTAGTTACCTTTGTCATCTCCCAAGCAGCTGTCGTACACTTTACTTGGACATTTCCCACCCTGGGGTAGGTGCTGTACATTTGGCAGTGCACTGCGGTTGCCTCAGCATCCCTACATTTGGATGGAGACACTGCCCTCGCCATGCTCTGTACTGCCGCCTGGTCTCTGATAAGGATAGGCCACTGAGAAATGTATTCCTGATCACTGCACACCGTGGCGTCTCATACACCCTTTATCTTGTACTGTGTGATGCAGTTCTCTCTACTTCACCTTCTAATGAAGAAAGTTCTGTAAGATTCTTAGCCATGTCTCAGCCATCGTTCATTTGGGATTTGTGTCATCAGAATGGGCCATGTTCTCAAATTCCTTAAATCTCCAAAATCAATTTTATAATGCTGGCCTCACTTCAATGGGACTATACTGGGGATCTGGGGAACTCGCCATTGATTTCAGAGGATCTAAATTGCTTTACCAAAGCTGGGGATCTGGTCCATTGATTTCAGATGATCTGCACTTAGAGCTGTGCACAGATACAAAATTTATATCTGTAGGTGCGGATATCCACAGATATAAAGTAGACCTCTGCACATCTGCAGGGCTCTAGCGACAATGAGCAAGACCAGCAGGGTCATGGCCAGCAACCGGACCAGAAACTGCAGCGGCCAAAGCAGTAGCATGTCGGTCCTCCGTTCGCAGGATCCAGCACAAAGCCCAGGAACCTCCTCCGGTGTGGCTGTACTGCACCCAGCATGGCGCCCTGGCACCAGGCTCACAGGCGGCTGTCCCTGGTTACTGTAGTGTGTGCATGGAGATTGCACGTTCCCAGACAGCAGTTGCACACCACAATTAAATGACCTCCAGAAGTGGACCTCCATGGAGATAATGTTGCTCATCACTGAGCTTAATTTCTTCCATTGGCTCCTGTAGTAGCAAAAGAGCCTGAGACATAAACCCTTGTATAAGAGGTGCTCACAGAATCTGGCAAGAACAGGGCTAATATTGCAGAAATATACATTCCTAAGAAGTGCTAATCACAGAGTACTTATGCAAACACATTTTGATATTAAGTGGTACCAGAACATTTCAATATTAATGATGGTACAAAAACATTCCCCAAGGATAACAGAAACACACTGACACCCCCCACCCCCAAAAGCTAAGGTAAGGATAACAGTACGTAATAAAAACGTTTTAATTAAATCAACATATACAAGATAATGAATAAAAACTAGTCATGTTAGGAAGCAGTAATTAAAGTAACTATGTCAGAGGGGCAATACTAACTAGTTTGTATAGGGCCTTAGGGAGGAATGGAAAGTCCCACCGTTCACTGAGCTGGTCCACTGTTATGAGTATACATGTATTAGTGGTCCAGTAGAGTCTACAGAATACTAGTACCATGGTTTGTTGACAACAAACCTGGCTAGTTGCCTTTGTCCCTTAATGGATCTTGTGGTTATTTGGTCATTTGCTTGAGGTCTGATGTGCCAGTTGTTTGCGCAGGGCTGCGGGGGGGGGGGGAGGGGTCACACAAAGGAAACACACACACAGCCAAACATCTAATCAGATTGGTGACCCTCACACGCAGCCAAACACTCACACTCGGCCAAAAAAAAAAAAAATAAATAATGGAGATATCCCATCTCCTAGAACTGGAAGGGACCTTGAAAGGTCATCGAGTCCAGCCCCCTGCCTTCACTAGCAGGACCAAGTACTGATTTTGCCCCAGATCCCTAAGTGGCCCCCTCAAGGATTGAACTCACAACCCTGGGTTTAGCAGGCCAGTGCTCAAACCACTGAGCTATCCCTCCCCCCAACATGTATTAATGTCTAACCACAGCTGCTACCTACAGCATTAGAGAGTGATGCTGCTGTTATCTCACTCAGTACACTCTCAGCGGCCATCATGCTGTATTGTGGGGAAGCCTCTGCACTGGTTGTTCATAGATTTGTAGATTTTAAAGCAGAAAGGATCCATTACATTAAGTAGACACACCTCCCATATAACACAGGCCTACCTATATTGAGTATAGGTAACTGAGAGCCCAATCTAATTCACATTCAAATCAAAGAGAGTTTTACCATTGACCCCATCTGCGACAAAGCTGTCCCAGAGAAAGGGAATAGATCACTTACATTCTGTGACCTGTGATCACAATGTTCCCTTCTGGCCTTGGAATAGATAGATAGATAGATAGATAGGTTAATGTCATTACTTTTGGGAGGAGACATTTTTGAACATTTGGCACTGGCAATGCTGTCTCTTTTTACAACAAGAAAAGGTTTAATTTGAATTTTTTTGGTACCAGCCCTAGTTATCGAATTGTTTTTATAATTGATTACAAGGCAGATTCCTCCTTTGTCTTTGTTCCTGAGCTCAGCAGGCCTCCAGGGAATAATAACCCTGGGTACACGTCAGAGAAATCACCTGGATAAATCTCCTTAGCAAGGCACCAGTTGCTCATTGCTAAGAAGGTCCGACTTGGGTACCCACCATATCAAAAGGAGATCTTGTCTTAATATATTTCCATCGTACCTGGTGGTGACTCCAGAGCACTGGTAGGGTGGGAATTGCTTGCTTTCATTGAGACACAAGTGAACTATAATCAACATTATTAACCAATTCTAAGCCGCTGCATTATGAGTCAGTCTCCCTTTCCCAGCCAAAAATGTTACTAGTAATCAGTAATTCTTTGGTCGCAGACTTAGGGGGCAAGGAGATATAGGAATGCATGTATTTCAGTGTCATATTTTTATTATTCGGTTTTAGAGTATTTGAAAGAATACCTGGTGTTTCAACTCAGGATTCCGGCAGGTAAGCTTCTTATCATGTAACTGAACATGATTCTGATTTCTGCACCAGACAATGTAAATTTTGAATTTATTTCTCCACTGACATCCATATCTGTCTTTCTATCAATTTTCTTTTCGTGGGATAATTTACCATGATACATGTTGGTGTCCAGTGCTGTCTGATTCAGGAAGATGGTGTTGACTTATGTAAAAGTCAAAGCAGATTAGATAGATAGATAGATAGATAGATAGATAGATAGATAGATAGATAGATAGATAGATAGATAATGATGGAAATGGATGAATTGCTGTTGTTTTATAGGTATATACTTATGAAGATGGGTGAATTGTTATATAGATAGCTGCTTATAGGGATGGGTAGATGGATGGATGGATGGATGGATGGATGACAGAATAAGCTTTCCTCACAGTTAATCTCCTCCAAACTATAAAAACTCTGTTCCTCCCCACTTCTGCCTTCATTTATCATTATCTTTCTGTTTGATGCCTAGCACTGAGTGCACTGTTCCAGGTGACCCATGGAATCAGATAGAATCAGACTCCCAGCACCACCACCTTTTTCTTTTGTTTATCCCACCAAAAACAGCATTGGCTGTTTTGGACACCATAAGTATCTCTATACTGGGGGGAAAATGTCCCACGGCAGCAAGCTTCAAAGATTCAGTTAACTGACTTGAGCTCACGGGGCTCAGGGGCTGAAAATAGCAGTGCAGACATTCCCATTCAGGCTGGAGCCGGGCTCTGAGATCCTTTCACTTCACCAGGTTTTAAATCTGGTCCTCCAGCCCAACCGGGATTGTCTACACTGCTACTCTTAGCCCAGTCGCATGAGCCCAAATCTATTGACTTAGGCACTGAGACTCGTCGCTAACGGGAGTTTTTTTGCAATGTAGACATACCCCATATAACATTGTAAATACATGTCCATTGACTGTGCCAATATAGTCTGGATTGACTTATAAGTAGGCTTGGAAGAATTGCAGTTTTATCAATAAAAGTCAGTAAATATTAAGTATCAGAGGGGTAGCCGTGGTAGTCTGGATCTGTAAAAAGCAACAGAGAGTCCTGTTGCACCTTTAAGACTAACAGATGTATTGGAGCATAAGCTTTCGGGGATGAATGCCCACTTCGTCGGATGCACATAAGTGGGCATTCATCCACGAAAGCTTATGCTCCAATACATCTGTTAGTCTTAAAGGTGCCACAGGACTCTCAGTAAATATTAATTTCACCATACACACAAAAACCAACAAAAAATATTTCCATTGAGAATAATCAAAATATGCAGCTAGGCAAAGTAAGAAAAATGCTACTTGAGAACTTGGTTGAGCTTTGATTTAAGGATATTTACTTCCTATACTTTGACGTGATATTGACAATTTGCATTTTAACGGTTACAAACCTTAAATTTTTTCAATCTCAATGTCATGAAACAAGTATTGTCTGTCCCCCCCACACACACACATTCTGTGATCCCCTCCCAATAATTTCCTGCAACTGTGAAAATTTAAATAGATAAAATGCAAGGAAAAATGCTTAAAACATAAATTTGTGGAATTGTTAAAATATAAATTGGTAATACTAATGTTTAAAAAATAACTTTGCTATTATCTGGTGAAGGTATAAAAATAAAAATTGAATTCTGCCATGTCTAAAGATAAGGATTCTACTTCCCATAATTGAGGGCGTAATTTGAAAACAGCCCTACTAATTCTCCGCCGATGTAAGCTGACAAAGTTTCATAAAAGGTAAAAATTTACAGTAGCAGAGAATTTGACCCAATGGGTTTCTCTAGCTGTAAATGAGGCTGAATCATTTTGAAGAGCAAATAAGTTTGGGAAAATTTCAATCAACTCTAGGACATAGCATGAACATTAAATATGCAAAATGTATTTAAATAAATTGAGAATAATATGTCACTAATACTTTCTCCTTGTATCTGAATGACCTTAGAAAAGCACTATTCTACGCACTAGTTCTAGAATCCAGAATCTTTTCTGAAGAAGAATAAGCACATATATTGTTCTCTTTTCTTCTTTTCTACCCTCACCTGGTTTTATCTTGCATTTCTCTCCACACAGCAGGAAATGTCCAACCAAAGCACCGTGACCGAGTTCCTTCTCCTGAGATTCTCTGATGTTCGGGAGCTGCAGATTTTGCACTTTGTGGTGTTCCTGGTGATTTACCTGGCAGCCCTGATGGGCAATCTTCTCATCATCACAGCCGTAGCCAGTGACCACCATCTTCACAGCCCCATGTATTTCTTCCTGGGCAACTTGTCCTTCCTCGATGTTTGCTACATCTCTGTCACTGTCCCCAAGTCCATGGTGAACTCCCTAACCAACACCAGACTGATCTCTTTCTCTGGCTGTGTTTCCCAAGTCTATTTTGGTATCTTCTTTGCCTTTTCAGAGTTGGTCCTTCTTGCAGCGATGGCATATGACCGCTACGTTGCAATCTGCCATCCTTTGCGTTACAGGGTCATCATGACCAGAGGGGCATGTGCACAGATGGCAGCTGGTTCCTGGATCAGCAGCTGTATCTATTCATTGCTCCACACTGCTAATACCTTCCTATTACCTTTCTGTGGGTCCAATGTTGTTGATCAGTTCTTCTGCGATATCCCACAGCTACTGAAAATCTCTTGTGCTGATACAAGTGTGAATGAAATAGTGGATATTGTATGCAGTGCTGTTGTGGGGTTATTTTTCTTAATTTCCATATTGGTGTCCTATATTCACATCCTTTCTGCTGTGCTGAGAATCCCCTCTGCACAGGGCAGGTATAAAGCCTTCTCCACTTGTCTGCCACACCTAGTTGTGTTTTCGTTGTTTATCAGCACTGGAATATATACATACCTAAGGCCGGGATCAGAATCTTCCCCGTATCAGGGCATGCTGGCTACTATGTTGTATTCTGTGGTTACCCCAGTAATAAATCCACTCATTTACAGCCTGAGAAACAAGGAGATAAAAGAAGCTCTGGGCAAAATTTCAAGCAAGATATTTTTCACCAAGAGCTTTTTTACTTCTTAATATAGGTTAATAGTCCCTCCTCAGTCCAGGTTCTCATATTCATAAATGGATGGCGGGATTCCTTTTAGCTGCAGATATGCTCATAAATTCACTATTGCTGTGGTTTTCAAACTGTGGGTTGAGACCCTAAAGTGGGTTGTGATCCCAATTTAATGGGGTCACCAGGGCTGACTTAGACTTGCTGGGGTCCAGGGCTGAAGCCCGAGCTCCACCGCCCGAGGCAGCAGTAGAAGCCTTAGGCAGAGGGGCTCAGGTTATAGGCCTTTGACTGGGGCTGAAACCCTTGGGCTTTGGACCCCCTGCCCTGGGTGGAGGGGCTCGGGCAGGCTCAGGCTTCGTTCCCCTCTCTGGGGTTGTGTAGTAATTGTTGTCATAAGGGGGTCATGGTGCAATGAAGTTTTTGAATCTCTGCATTACAGGACAGTGCTAAGATACTGTAATGATGGGTGTATAATGAAAACTCATGTACCGCAGAACACAATTCTGAGAGTTTTCACTACATGGTCAAATCAGTAATGTGTCTCTAAGCAGTGTTTAAACATGGTGCGTGGGACAGATATGGCAAGTCCCGGAAATATCCCTGGGGAAAAAATGGACTGGATTAAGTTTTAAAGACTTTGGAGTCCATTGTAATGAATGCAAAGTTTGTCTTATATTTGTATGTATCCTAGCTAGCAAGGAGATGGGATGTGAACCCTGGGAAGGGTTATGAATTTCAAAGGACTCTAGTGAACAATGAGCCAGACAAAAATGGCCTTTGGACAAACAGTGTTAAGTGGTTTGCTGAGGGAATTTCTAGGGCAAGGTGAATACAAATTCCTATCTCTGCTTATGCAAAAACCCAGCCTACACATGCAAATACAAAGTAATGCACATTGGAAAACAGAATACCAAGTATACATGTAAAATGATCGAGTAAAAATTAGCTGTTGCTACTCCAGATCTCAGAGTCATTGTGGATAGCTTTCAGAAAATATCCACTCAATATGCAGCAGCAGTCAAAAAAGCTAAAAGAATGTTGGGAATATTTATGAAAGTGATAGATGAAAAGACAGAAAATATCATATTGCCGCTATATAAATCCATGGTAGGCCCACATCTTGAATACTGCGTGCAGATGTGGTCATCGCATATTAAAAAGATACATTGGAATTGGAAATACTACAGAAAAGGAAAAGAAAAAAGTTTAGGAGTATGGAACAGTTTCCGTAGGAGGAGAGATTAATAAGACTGGGATTTCTCAGCTTGGAAAAGAGATGACTAAGGAGGGATATGATAGAGGTCTATTAAATTATGACTGGTGTTGAGAAAGAAAATAAGGAAGTGTTATTTATGTCTTCTCATAACAAAGAACTAGGGGTCACCAAATGAATTTATAGGCAGCAGGTTTTAAACAATAATAAATGAAGTATTTCTTCTCACAAGGCACAGACAACCTGTGGAACTCCTTGCCAGAGGATACAGTGACAGCCAAGACTATAACAACATTTAAAAAAGAACTCGGTACGTTCATGGAGGATAGGTCCATCAAGGTCTATTGGCCAGAATGGGTAAGGATGGTGTCCCTAGCCTCTGTTTGTCAGAAACTGGTAATGGGTGACAGGGGATAGATCACTCAATGATTGCTGTTTTGCTCATTCCCTCTGAATGTCCTGGCATTGGCCACTGGAGGAAGACAGTATACTGGGCTTGATGGACCATTGGTCTGAGCCAGTAGGTCCATTCTTATGTTCTTATGTATGTACACCCTGAAGGACCATTGTTTGCTGATCACCTGTTACATGACACTTAGTTTAAAAGCCAAGTCTGTCTAAAGAAAAGAATAAACTATTCATGGTGGTTCTGAATCTGAGACAATTATGAACATGTAACCAAAGGGAAAAACCAGCTGTGGGTTTGAAGGACTCATCCCTACCAGAGCCTGAGGTGGAGGTGGGATAAGCTTTGCTAAGGTTTTTAGCATGTGTGTAAATTCTTTCATTGTTTTTGAAATGTTTTCTCTGCAATGCTTTCACCTTAAGAATAAATGTGCTTGCTTAGAAAGACTTTGTGGTAACTTATAACTGCAGGCTATTGTGCTGTTCACAGCCTTAAAAGAGAAATCAAAGTCCAGACGCTGGCCAGTTTCAGTTTTCTGGGAATGTTATAGGGTAGGCAAGGAGCTGTGCAGCATGGAAAAACTCCAGTCAGGAGGGAGAGAGAGCATCTGCTCAAGAGAGGTGATGGCTAGGAGTTGGGAGTGGCTGCCCTCAAGGAACTACGGAGGGGGAATACAGAGTCAATTACCCTAAACTGTGACATATATCTATCCTGTAAAGAATTGGTGAAACTAGGCTGATGACAAGCACCTTTGTTAACCCATTGATTGATTTTTTGGACAGGTTTATTCCCTGGAGGGCTTTTTTGCCATGACCTTCCACTATGTAACATTTCAACTATTCAGATAATATACATTCTACTAGCAGTCCACCAGACAGCAGAAGCCTGTACAGCATCGTTTGACAGCCATCTTTATTTTTTCTCTCTAGTGCTTATGGGGAGAAGACTTCATGACCCCTTCTTACTTCAAAATCTTTGGGTGTAAACATGCAACCTGATCCTCCCACTCCCATCTCCCATCCAGTTTGAAGGGCTTGTGTATGGTGTCCCATTGTCCCTCATGGGGATGGCTGCCCCTAAATGAGTTGAACTTCTCCCTGCCGTGGAAATATTACACACAGCAATTATTTCAACCAAAAGCAGAAATAAGGCTGGGATGCTTCGCTGTGAAGTCGGTCTCCACCATGCACTGCTTTTAACAGCAGAGAAGGTTAGCAAGGAAGATTATTCAAACCTCCCCATAGGCTAAATTCCTCTCTCTGCCCCACCTCCCCTGCAGTCAGGGCCCAGGAACTCTGATAGCCTGAACTGAGGCAAATAGGAGGGATATTGATTCCCCACTCCACTGGGGTGGCCTGTTTTCCCCCACACACTCAGCCAAGGAGAGCAGATTTCCTCTCCCGCCCAGCTCAGGGTCCTTTACCTTTCTGCAGGACATAAGGGAGTCAGAAAATGTGAGAAGAAGTCTCACCTCCTTCCTGTCTGTAGTTACCTTTGTCATCTCCCAAGCAGCTGTCATACACTTTACAAGGACATTTCCCACTAGGGTGGCCAGATGTCCCGATTTTATAGGGACAGTCCCAATTTTGGGGTCTTTTTCTTATATAGGCTCCTATTACCCTCCACCCCCTCTCCCGATTGTTCACATTTGTTGCCTGGTCACCTATTTCCCACCCTGGGGTAGGTGCTGTAGATTTGGCAGTACACTGCAGTTGCCCCAGCATCCCTATTATTGCATGGAGACACTGCCCACACCATGCTGTGTACTGCTGCCTGATCTGTGATTAGGATAGGCCACTGAGAAATGTATTCCTGATCATTGCACACCATGGCGTCTCATGCACCCTTTATCTTGTACTGTGTGATGCAGTTCTCTCTACTTCACCTTCTAATGAAAAAAGTTCTGTAAGATTCTTAGCCGTGTCTCAGCCGTCGTTCATTTGGGATTTGTGTCATCAGAATGGGCCATGTTCTCAAATTCCTTACATCTCCATAAATCCATATTATTCCACTGGCCTCACTGACTTCATTGGAATGATACTGGGGTTCTGGGGAACTCGCCATTGATTTCAGAGGATCTACATTGCTTTACCCAAGCTGGAGATCTGGTCCATTGATTTCAGATGATCTGCACTTACAGCTGTGCACAGATACAAACTTTATATCCATGGGTGCGGATATCCACAGATGTAAAGCTGACCTCTGCAGCGCTGCAGGGCTCTAGTGACAATGAGCAACACTAGCAGGGTCATGGCCAGCAACTGGACCAGAAACTGCAGCAGCATGTCAGACCACTCTCAGGAGCCAGCGCCCAGCCCAGGCAGCTCCTCCGCTGTGGCTGTACTGCCCCCAGCATGGGCCACTGGGGCAGGCACCAGGCTCACCGGCAGCTGTCCCTGCTCATGCTAATGTATGCATCAATCTTCCCCCTCCCAGCCAGCAGTTGCACACCACTATTAAATGACCTCCAGAAGTGGACCACCATGGAGAAAATCTTGCTTATCACTGAGCTGAATTTTTTCCATTGACCGCAGGAAAAGAGTCTGAGATATAGGTCCTTGTTTTAGAGGCCTAATATGAGACAGGACCTGCTCACAGAATCTGGCAAGAACAGGGCTAATGTTGCAGAAATATACATTTTAGAAGTGCTAGTCACAGAGTACTTATGCAAACACATTTTGATATTAAGTGGTACCAGAACATTCTGATATTAAGGATGATACAAAAAAATTCCCCAAGGATAACACACTGACCCCTCCTGAAAGATAAGGTCAGGATAACAGTATGTAATACAAATGTTTTAATTAAACCAATATGTACAAGATAATGAATAATAACTAGCCATGTTAGGGGGAAGTAACTACAATAACTATGTTACAGGGCCAGTATTATCATGTTTGTATCGGAGTATAAAGATGTATTTCAGAGAGAGTATTTTTGTTTGGCCTTAGGGAGGAATGGAACATCCCACTGTTCACTGTTGTTATGAGTATACATGTATTAGTGTTCCAGTGGATAACGCAGAATACTAGTACCATGCTTTGTTGACAATAAACCAGGCTTAATGCCTTTGTCCTTAATGGATCTTGTGGTCATTAGGTGGTTCACTTGAGGTCTGACGTGCCAGCTGTTTGCATTGGGCTATGGGGACACACAAAGGAAACACACATGCAGCCAAACACTTATTAACATCTAATCAGACTGGTGACCCTCACATGCAGCCAAAAACACACACGCAGACAAACATTTAACCACAGTCGTGACCTACAGCATTAGGCAGTGATGCTGGTGTTACTTGTCTCACTCTGGACACACTCAGGATCCATCATGCTGTATTGTGGGGAAGCCTCTGCACTGGCTGTTCCTAGATTTCTAAATTTTCAAGCAGGAAGGAACCATTATATTAAGTAGACACACCTCCCATATAACACAGGCCTACCTATATTGAGTATAGGTAACTCAGGGCCCAATCTAATTCACATTCAAATCAAAGAGAGTTTTACCATTGACCCCATCTGCGACAAAGCTGTCCCAGAGAAAGGGAATAGATCCCTTACATTCCATGACCTGTGATCACAATGTTCCCTTCTGGCCTTGGAATAGATAGATCGATAGATATGATTTTTAAGCCAATGTGAATACTTTTGGGAGGAGACATTTTTGAATATTTGGCCCTGGCAATGCTGCCTTATTTTCCAACAAGAAAAGGTTTAATTTGATTTTTTTGGGACCAGTCCTAGTTATCTAATTGTTTTTATAATTGATTACAAGGCAGATTCCTCCTTTGTCCTTGTTTCTGAGCTCTGCAGGCCTCCAGGGAATAACAGCCCTGATACACGTCAGATAAATCACCTGAATAAATCTCCTTAGCAAGGCACCAGTGGCTCACTGTTAGGAAGGTTTGGCTTGGGTACCCACCATATCAAAAGGGGATTTTGTCTTAAGTGGTGACTCCAGAGCACTGGTGGGATGGGAATTGCTTGCTTTGATTGAGAAAAAGGTGAACTATAATCAACATTATTAACCAATTCTAAGTGGCTGCATCGTGAGTCAGTCTCCCTTTCCCAGTCATCAGTAATTCTTTGGTCACAGACTTAGGAGGGCAGGAAGATATAGGAATGCATGTATTTCAGTGTCTTATTTTCATTTTACAGTTTTATACCATCTGAAAAAATACTGGCATCTCAGCTTGGGATTCCAGCAGGTAAGCTTCCTAGCATGAAACTGAACATGATTTTGATTTCAGCACCAGCAAATGTAAATCTTGAATTTATTTCTGCACTGACATCCAGATCTGTCTTTCTATCAATATTCTTTTAGTGGGATAATTTACCAAGGTATATGTTGATGTCCTTTGCTGTCTGATTCAAGAAGATGGTGTTGCGTTATGTAAAAGTCAAAGCAGGATAGATAGATAGATAGATAGATAGATAGATAGATAGATAGATAGATAGATAGATAGATAGATAGATAGATAGATTCTTATGGGGATGGATGGATGGATGGATGATTTACATAATGGCATAGAGAGTACACATAAAATTTGCAGATGATACAAAGCTGGGAGGGGTTGGAAGTGCTTTGGAGGATAGGATTATAATTCAAAATTATCTGGACAAATTGGAGAAATGGTCTGAAGTAAATAGGATGAAATTCAATAAGGGGAAATGCAAAGTACTCCACTTAGGAAGGAACAATCAATTGCACTGTGATGGGGCAAGGCCAGATGGCTACAGTAAAGTAGTGAGGAACAGGTATGTTAGCCCCAGACTAAACAAATCCCTGGTACCATGGTAACCAAATGACAGTTGCTCCAGGTTAATCAAGACACCTGGGGCCATTTTAGATCCTTCTAGAAGGTAGTGGAGATAGCTAGATTGATTGGGACACCTGAAGCCAATCAAGGACAGGGAATTGTACACGTCCTATTTCCTAAAAGTCAGCTTCCATAGCTGCTAATTTTAGGGTCCCTGGGTGGAGCCCAGAGTAGAGAGTGGGCCCGGGCTCCCCCCTTCCCTCCCTGATTAATCACTGATACTGGGAGACAACAGAGAATGTGTGAGGGAGGGTTGTTTCTCCTTACCTCCCTTGCCTGCTTATGATGAAAATGGCTCAGTAGACTGTGACCCTTGCCTCTAGAGAGAGAAGGGCTATGTGGAGGGTCACAGTGAGCCTCTGAGGCTAGCAAAATCCATCAGGAAATGCAGGACCCACAGAGTCAAGGACAGAACTTTGTCACAGCACACATACAGAATGGGAAATGACTGCCTAGGAAGGAGTACTGCGGAAAGGGATTTGGGGGTTATAGTGGACCACAAGCTAAATATGAGTCAACAGTGTAACATTGTTTCAAAAAAAGCGAACATCATTCTGGGGTGTATTAGTGGGAGTGTTATAAGCAAGACATGAGAAGTAATTCTTCCACTCTACTCTGAGCTTATTAGTTCTGGGCACCACAGTTCAGGAAAGATATGGACAAATTGGAGAAAGTCCAGAGAAGAGCAAAAAAAAATGATTAAAGGTCTAGTAAACATGACCTATGAGGGAAGATTTAAAAAAATGGGTTTGTTTAGTCTGGAAACTGAAAGGGGACATGATAACAGTCTTCAACTACATAAAAAGTTGTTACAAGAAGGAGAGTGAAAAAGTGTTCTTCTACAACCTCTAAGGATAGGACAAGATTCAAAGGACTTAAATTGCAGCAAGGGAGGTTTAGGTTGGACTTTAGGAAAAACTTCCTAATTGTCAAGGTGGTTAAGCACTGGAATAAATTGCCTGGGGAGGTTGTGGAATCTCCATCAATGGAGATTTTTAAGAGCAGGTTAGACAAACACCTGTCAGGGATGGTCTCAATAATACTTAGTCCTGCCATGAGTGCAGGGACTGGACTAGAAGACTTCTCAAGGTTCCTTCCAGTCCTATGATTCTATGACAGAATAAGCTTTCCTCGCAGTTAAGTCCCTCCAACCTATAAAAACTCTGTTCCTCCCCACTTCTGCCTTCATTTATCATTATTTTTCTGTTTGATGCCTAGCACTGGGTGTTGTGTTCCAGGTGCCCCATGGAATTAGGTAGAATGGGACTCATATCACCACCACCTTTTTCTTATGTTCATTCCACTAAAAACAGCATTGGCTTTTTTGGACACCAGGAGTATGTCTATACAGCAAAAGAAGAAAAAAATATCCCACAGCAGCAAGCTTCAAAGATTCAGTCAATTGATTCGGGCTCATGGGTCTCAGGCTATGGGGCTAAAAATAGCAAAGCAGACATTCCAGTTCAGGCTGGAGCCGCGCTCTGAGAACCTTTCACTTCACTGGGTTTTAGAATTGGTCCTCCAGGCCATCCGGGAATGTCTACACTGCTCTTTTTAGCCAGTGGTACGAGCCCAAGTCAGTTGACGTAGGCTCTGAGACTCGCAGCTAATGGGTGCTCTTTGGCAGTATAGACAAACACCAAATAACATTGTAAATACATGTGCATTGACTGTGCAGTTTTACCAGAGAATAACAAGTGCATTGTCTTTTTCTTGGCAGAGGGAAGAAGGTTTCTTATTTTCTGGGCATGTCATTTTCAAGCACAGGATAAGGAGCTCCTATCCTGGTGGTTTATGGACTAGGAAGTGAGTTTGGATGTGATACGTATTGGAGAAATAAAGAAAGAAAGCATTAAACATTTCATGAAATACATTTCAAAGGGACACAGGGAGTTAAACACCTTGAAGTCAATGGGAGTTAGGTCCCTAGCTCCCTTAGACAACTTTGAAAACCCCAGTTGAAGTTGTTAAGGATGTGTACAGGTGAAGATGGATGGATAGGGGGCTGATGAATGGGAGGGGAAGGATAGAAAAGTTATCCTCATTTGACAGATTCAGTAAATCAGTAAATTCTTCCTCAGGATTAAGGCTAAAATGTTCAAAGATGCCTAAAGGATTTGCACATCCAGCTTCCACTCATTTAATGGGAATTGGGCATCAAGGTCCCTTAGGCAGCTTTAAAATATCTCAGCCTATGTGTCCAGGTGCTGAGCAGGGAACAGAATGAGAGATTATACTATTCACATTTGACTGCTTTCTTCAGGGCACATGCAAGTCTATTTTTGCCTGGCTGACAGAACAATTCCAGTTTTCATTTACAGTAAATGTTAAAGCACAAATTTCTTAGGAGATCCAATGCAACAGAAATTGCATCTAAAAGAGGCAATTCTCATTCCAATTCTCTTTCATGGGTGTCATTGATGGCACAATCACAGGACAGTATTCCTTTCCAGATCTCACTGAAGGAAGAATTCTAAAGAAATGTGGTTCCACATGTACTGTATATAAAAATTATGATTCCTTTTTTTCCATGTCCTCTGTATTGAATTATAAGCAGGCTTGGAAGAATTAGAGATTTCCTGGTAAATATCAGTAAATATTAATTTTACCATACACACACAAACCAATAAAACATATTTCCATTGATAATAATCAAAAGATAGAGCTAGGCAAAATAAGAAAAATGCTACTTGAGAACTTAGTAGAGTTTTAATTAAAGGCTATTTAATTTGTATATTTTGATATGATGTTAACAATTTGTATTTTAATGGTTACAAACCTTAAATTTTTTGAATCTCAATGTCATTAAAAAAGCATTGTCTGTCCCCCCCATTGTATGATACCCTCCCAATAATTTCCCGCAACTGTGAAAATTTCAATAAATAAAATGGAAGGGAAGAATCCTTAAAACTCATAAATGTTTGCAACTGTGAAAATATAAATTGGTAATACTAATGTTTAAAAATTAGCATTGATATTGTCTGGTGAAGTTACACAAATAAATATTGAATTCTGCCAACTCTAATTATAAGGATTCTACTTGCCATAATTGAGGGTGTAATTTGAAAACAGCCAGAGAAATTCTCCACTGCTGTAAGCTGACACAGTTTTATAGAAGGTAAAAATTTACAGTAGCAGAGCATTTGACACAATGGGTTTCTCTAGATGTAAATGAGGCTGAATCATTTTGAAGAGCAAAAAGTTTGGGAAAATTGCAAGCCGCTCTAGGAGATATCATGAACATTAAATACACAAAAAGTATCTGAATAAAAGTTTCATTGAGAATAATTTGTCGCCAGTACTTTCTCCTAAGATCTGTCTGACCTTAGAGAAGAAGGAAACCCTTCTCATTAGTTCTAGGAACCAGACTTATTTTCTACAGAAGAATAAGTACATATATTGTCCGCTTTTCTTCTTTTCTGCCCTCACCATGGCTTTTTACACTTGCATTTCTCTCCACACAGCAGGAAATGACCAACCAAAGCATTGTGACTGAGTTCTTTCTCCGGGGATTCTCTGATGTTCGGGAGCTGCAGATTTTACACTTCTTGGTGTTTCTAGTGATTTACCTGGCAGCCCTGATGGGCAATCTTCTCATCATCACAGCCATAGCCCTCGACCACCACCTTCACACCCCCATGTACTTCTTCTTGGGCAACTTGTCCTTCCTAGATGTCTGCTACATCTCTGTCACCGTCCCCAAGTCCATGGTGAACTCCTTAAACAACACCAGGCTGATCTCTTTCTCTGGCTGTGCTGCCCAACTCTATTTTGGCATCACCTTTGCCTTTGCAGAGGTGACCCTTCTCACAGCAATGGCGTACGACCGCTATGTTGCTATCTGCCATCCTTTGCGTTACAGGGTCATCATGACCAGAGGGGCATGTGCACAGATGGCAGCTGGTTCCTGGATCAGCAGCTGTATCTATTCATTGTGCCACACTGCTAATACCTTCCTATTACCTTTCTGTCAGTCCAATGTTGTTGATCAGTTCTTCTGCGATATCCCACAGCTACTGAAACTCTCTTGTGCTGATACAAGCGCTAATGAAATTGTGGTTATTGTATTAAGTGCTTTGGTGGGTTTATTTTTCTTCATTTCAATATTTGTGTCCTACATTCACATCTTTTCTGCTGTGCTGAGAATCCCCTCTGCACAGGGCAGGTATAAAGCCTTCTCCACTTGTCTGCCACACCTAGTTGTGTTTTCATTGTTTATCAGCACTGGAATATATACATACCTAAGGCCAGGATCAGCATCTTCCCCATATCAGGGCATGTTAGCTGCTGTGTTGTATACTGTGGTTTCTCCAATAATAAATCCACTCATTTACAGCCTGAGAAACCAGGAGATAAAAGAAGCTCTGGGCAAAATTTTAAGCAAAACGTTTTTCACCAAGAGCCTTTTTATTTCTTAATATAGGTTAATATTCCCTCCCCACTCCAGGGGCTCATATTCCTAATTGAACAGCAGAGATGTTCACTAATGCACAACAGGATGGCACTAAGGTACTGTGATGATGGGTGCATTATGAAAACTCGTGTAAACAGAACACAGTTCTGGGAGGCTTCACTACAGTCCAAATCAATTATGTGTTTCTAAGTGGTCTTTAAACATTGTGCATGGAAGAGATATGGTATTGGCTGCTGATCACCTATTACGTGATGCTAAGATTAAAGGCACAAGCTATCTAAAGGAAAGAATGAACTATTCATGGTTGATCTTGTTCTGAATCTGAGATAATTATGAACTTGTAACCAAAGGGAAAAACCAGCTGTGGGTTTTGAAGGTTTTGTCACCTACCAGAGCCCGAGATTGGAGTTGGGGTGTAAGCTTTTTAGCATGTGTTTAAATTCTTTCATTGTTTTCCATAAGTTGTCCCTGTAATGCTTTCACCTTAAGAATAAATGTGCTTGCTTAGAAGGACCTGTGTGGTAACTTATCACTACAGGCTATTACACTAAACACTACCTTAGAAGAGAAAGCAAAGTGCAGATGTTGGCCTGTTTAAGCTTTCTAGGAATATGACAGTGTAGACAAGGGGCTGTGTAGCCTGGAAAAAACCCAGTAAGGAGGGAGAGAGATGCATGTCACTGGTCTAAAGAGTTGATGCCTGAGGATACAAGGGACCATGGAGAGGGAATACAGAGTCAGTTACACTGAACTGTGACATTTATCTATCCTGTTAAAAATGGGTGGAAACAGGATGCTTGACAAGCATCGGAGAGGAACCCAGTGATTTATTTCCTGGACAAGTTTATTCCCTAGATGACCCTTTTGCCATGACCCTCCAGAATTTCACATTTCAACTATTCAGAAAATAAACATTCTGCTAGCAGGCCACCATGAATCAGGTGTCCTGTTTAATTTTTCTCCCTAGTACTTATGGGGAGGTGATTTCATGTACCCTTCTTAGCTCAAAACCTTTGAATGTAAACATGCAATCTGATCCGCCCACTCCAAGCTCCCATCCAGTTTTTAGGGGGTGTGTGTGGTGTCCCAGAGTCCCTCAAAGGGATGGCTACCCCATCAATGGGTTGAACTTCTCCCCACCCTGGAAATATTACACAAAGCAATTTTTTGGACCAAACACAGAAATAATGCAGAGATGCCTCCTTGTGAAGTAACTCTCAACCATGCACTGCTTTTATAGGCCATGTTCTCAAATTGCTTATATCTCCATAATTCCATTTTAGAACGCTTGCTTTACTGACTTCAATGGAACTATACTGGAAATCTGTTTTCGGGCATTTGCAAACCCACACAGAGGAGGAGGTGCTGGGGCCCCTTTTAATCCAGTAGCCTAATACTTAGAACATACCTCTAAAATGTGGGTGTTGCACTGCCTGGATTGGTTCATAAATGTAGGTGCCCACCTCAGGGCACACTGTCAAAAACAGGGCAGACACCCCAAACTGTTGGTGTCTTCTGTCATTAGTTTTCACCAACCCAGAAACAAATATGAACTCCTGGATCACTATAACAGTTTTAACTTGGAGTTACAGACATTGCCCTTAGACTCTCCAGTCTATCTTGCCACCCAAGCAAGCTAGACTTCATGATAAATGATCACTTACACCAAAAATCACAAAATATTCAGGTAGCTTCCAGTCCCAAGAGGCCAGTCACTTACCCCAGATCATTTGCTACTCTAGCTCTTACACCAAACAAACAAACAAAAAAAGCCTGTAGCCAATCCTGTAATAAACTATCTAAAGGTTTATTAACTAGGTAAAAGAAATAAGAGAGTTATTTACAGGTTAAAGCAAGCAAACATGTACACACAAATGAGTTACCATCTATGATTCCTAAAGATGACAGAGATGTAGTAATCTGGCAATTCAAAATGTCTTTCAGGGCAGATCCAGGAGTAATCCCTGGGGATAGCTGCCTTAGTTTAATATCTCTGGCTCTCAAACAGCAAAGAGATGACAAAATTTTGTGACCCTGCTTTATCTTTTACATTTGGCCTTCCAGTCCACGAGAGGAGCTCCCTGGCATGTAGCATTTCCAAGGTATGGTAGAGCCGTTCACTGGTCCTTGGTATTGCAATGTTCCTTAATGGTCCATTTAATCTTGATAGGCCTCCTGAATGGGCAGGGGGAGATGATTCACGTGCCTGGGTTCACAAATTCAGAGCAAACTTTTACATAGTTAAAAAGCAAAATTTATGTATTTCCTAATAGAATGGGATACAGACATTACAAGTGAGATTAATGCATGCAGCAATTTACACACATTTCATAGAGACTGAACACTAAATTCATTCTTATACAACTAATAACTATTTTGAACAAAACTGACATACAGGTGAACTGGTTTGGTTTCCAGCTCTGAGTTTGTCAGTTCTTAGCTTAGACTATGGCCTTGCTCAGAAGTGGCACTTGGTTTGCCATCCTCACAGTGGGAGACCCTTGTCTAATCTGTTATGAAGCAATGCCATGCACCTACATTTCCTAGAGTGGTGTCCTAATCCATGGACTACAGTATTTGAAGGTGGCTTTCAATCTTCCCTGTTGGAGCTGTTCCACTTTGTAGGCTAATTATATTTTCATTGGCATGGAGACTAGAACCAAAGGCTCCATCTTTCTAGCTGACTGTCCAAACAATCAGTGCAACCTGTCATTCTTACCCTGGTCTGATGAATATGTCATCAGTTCTACAAGGTGGAATAACTGTAGAGAGATTCAGAGGGCTCTGTGTCTGCATACCTCTATCCCTTCAAGCTTACCCTCTGTGTGGAAGACCTAGGTTTCAGTCTGCACTCTGCCTGATTTTAGAGATGTGGTTTGAACGTCGACCTCCCACATCCCAGCTGAATGCTCTAACTACCGGTCTATAAGGTATTCTCAGGTGGAGCTCTACCCTGCTGAAGTTGTTCCACTTTGCATTAAATATTTAAATAACTATTGGAACCAGACAGATAGCTAGAGAATCAGCGAGGGCTGAGGAAAATAGACTAACAAATATTGTAAGTTAACATTCAAGGCTGATGAGATTTAGGCACCTAGGTCATTTTTACACATGGGACTTCTATTCCTAAATTAAATAGACACTCTTGAACATTTTACTCTCATTGTTTAGAAAAGAGCACTTTGTGGTTTCTGCAATGAGCTACATCTAATCTGAATTACTGACCAAGAAAAAAGGAGAGAGAGAGGGAGAGAAACAGCATGATATCTCTCTCTCTCTCTCTCTCTCTCTCTCTCTCTCCATCATTTGCATATACTTGTTTGTACACATATTTCCATATACAACTCCTCATATCAATGACTGAATTTATCCAGAAGCAAATCCACAGTAAACAAGGGTAAATGTCATGAAAGTCTCTGGGCCTAACATAGCATTCATATATATATATGGGTTTGTAAATTTGATATTGGATAAAAATTAGAAAACAGGTTCTGAGAAATGTTGGTCCCATTTACACCAGTGAAATTTTAGTGTCAGTTTTTGAGAGGCATACAATTAAAAACAAATACATAAATCATTACAATAAGTGAACAACAATAAGAGAAATATCCTAGATGGACAGACAGACAGAACTTAAATGCAGGAGACTGTAATTATTAGTAAAACATCTCTTTCTACTGATTGCATCCACCACCACTTCATTTTCTTCTTCTGCATGTTTTTTCTCCTCCAATTTTAGAGTGAATAAGTTTGATTAGAGTTTCAAAAAATTTGATCAAAGTGGGTCAGATTTTTTTCCTTGGAAAATTTCAAATTTTTTATCCAAAAAAAAAAATATATATATATATATATATTGTTTTTCAGCAAATGAGAAACAAAACAAAACAAAATGACCAAAACCAACTAACCAACCAACCAAAGAAATATTTGGGGAGGATTTGGATTCCTGGTTAAAAAATGGAAAATTTGCAAGGAAAGCAGACTCTTTACGTGAAAATTTCTTTTTGTAAAAAAACATTTTTGAGATAATTTTGTTGACCGGCGCTAAAAGAAACACCAGACAAACTGAGGCAAAAAGCAGGAGTAGAATGGTGCTGAGCTCTTTGAGGGAACTCCTGGGAGTCCTATTCTGAGCCCAAACCAGCAGAAAGCATCCCAGAAGGAGAAGTGATGGACAATAGAAGCAAGTCTCTAGCTCATTTGTGTACCACAGTCTTAATTACGAGGAACCAGTTTGCAAGAATCTTTTTGAATGGCAAAGTCAGATGCTGATCCAGATTGTGATCCCAATTCTGGGGTCACATTCAGATCCTCAAGTTTCAATCCAGAGTCATTCATCTCAAAATCATGGGTGTCCCCAGGAAGATAATATCCTGCCAAAGGTTCTCCTTAGAGCTCCTTTCATTTCATTGTTCCTCAGGCTGTAGACAACTGGGTTTAACAACGGTGTGAGGATGGTGTAGCAGAGGGACAAAAATTTGCTGGTACTGGGTGAACTACTGGACTTGGGCTGGAAGTAGGTGAGACCAGTCGTGCTGAAGAGCAAGACCACCACAGTAAGATGTGAGGAGCAAGTAGAGAAGGTTTTACGCCGTCCCTCAGCAGATGGCATCTTCAGGATTGTGGCCAAGATGCAGACGTAGGACCAAAGTATCAGTGCAAATGGGATCACGACAAATAATACAGTTGAGGTAAGGGCTTCAATTTCAATCATGTAGGTGTTTCCGCAGACCAGCTCTAGTACAGGTGGAGCATCGCAGAAGAAATGGTCAATCTCATTAGACAGGCAGAAGGGGAGATTAAATACCCACGTGACATGCATTAGTGTCACAAGGCTGCTGCTTAGCCATGCAATGCCCACAAGCTGCATGCAAACACCTTTGTTCATAATGGCAGTATACGACAGGGGGCGGCATACGGCCACATATCGGTCATATGCCATTAGGGCCAGCAGGCAGCACTCTGTGCCCCCTAGGGAGATGAGGAAATACATCTGTGCAGCACAGCTGGAAAATGAGATAGTTTTCTCCCCAGTGAGGAGGTTGATCAGCATTTCGGGGATGGTAACCGAGGTGTAGCAGATCTCCAGGAAGGACAAGTTCCGGAGAAAAAAATACATGGGGGTGTGAAGGGCTGGGTCAGCCAATGTTATAAGAACGATGAGAGCATTCCCTAGCAGGATGATCATGTACATAACTAGGACCAACACAAAGAGTAAAACTGGAAGGTTAGAGAGACCAGAAAATCCCAAGAGGATGAACTCAATTGCAGTGGATTGGTTTCTTCCTTTCATGTCATCAGGATGTTTCACCTCCTAAGGAAGTGAAGAGACACTCAGACACCATGGTGGTGGGAAACCTTATCAAATAGACAGTTATGAAGCACCATGACCCTGGATAGATTATTGGCTGCAGGAATTAGACCTGAGACCTCTGGAACTTAACCTATGAACCTCTACTGTCTATGCTAAAAAAGCCATCTCTGTTAGCCAACGCCCATCAACCTCTATGTGGCCCAGTCACCAGCAGAGGGGGACACAGCTCCATACTCAGTGTGCATGGGTTACAGATAGATGAGCTAATACCGGGATAGATGGATACTTAGATTATTGAAGGGAGGAAAAGTACTTTCTTCAGTCTGAATATAGATGGCCTCATTTATTTCAAGTATATGGGCCTAATTCTTCTGTCATTTACACCTCATGTCAATAAAGAATAACTCTGTTAAAGTCCATGGTGCTAATTCTGATCTCTTCAGGAGTAAATTCATCCAAATTACCAGAGTGGCCCTTGTATAAACTCAATTGAGGGGGCAGCAAACTCAGGACTTGGGCATAAGGTGACCCAAAAAAAAAAGGTTTAGAAGGAAAAAATCAGTGCAATTTGCACCAATTGGTCATGCCTTTGTGGCAAAATGACAGTAACTCACACGCAAGAGGAGGTGTTGGAGAAAAACAGCGGAAAGGAAGGAGTAAAAATCCCCTTCTGCCTGCTTGGCAGGTATATCACTCTCAAATCTGCCTTCAGTTACACCCGTGTATATCCAGAATCACTATTGATCCAAGTTCAGAGGAGTGATTCTACATTGTTAGTAGTGTAAATTAGAGCTTGGTGAAATTTTTCAGACAAATAGTTTATTCACTGAAAACCACAGACTGAAGTTCATGCAGAGTTCTCCAAATAGTTTTCATGGAAGTAAAACATTTCAGAAATTTCAAAAAATTTCAGAAATGTCAAATAGAAATGTTTAATTTTGTTTTGATCTAGAACTTTGTGTTTCATTTTTCAGGGCAAAGTAAAGTAAAGAATTCACAAAATACCAAGGGGAGGTGATGGTGGTTACTTCTTTATAAACTTTACCCCAGTGGTTAAGGGACTTATGCACAATGTGCGAGACCCACATTTGATTCCCCAGTGTGCCTGAAGTGAAGAAGGGATTTGAAGTTGGGACACTGGAGGAGAGCCCTAACCACTGGGCTATGGGGGAGCTCTCTCTCTCAAACTCTCCTCTTGAATCTGTTCTGTTTTGTGTAATCCATTGCAGCAAAGGGAGTGTGATCCTTGGTCTCACCTCACCCAAGTAACCACTAGGCTACAGCGTCATTTTCATTCTCTGTCTCAATTGGCCTTGCAGGGTGCTAAGTAGTTTGTGCATAGGGCAGTGTGCTCCCATCCCCTTTTAAGAGTGGGAGAAGCACCAGATACCATCCCAGGACAGGGAAGGGTTGGAGACCCAAGACATGAGGCTCTCAGAAAAGGCACGAGATGCAGCTAGCACTGTAACTGTGAAACTCACACACAGTTAGTGTATGCAGTGTTGTGATAGCTGTGTTGGTCCCAGGATATTTGAGAGAAAAGGTGGGTGAGGTTCAACAGAAGATGATTCACCTATGTTGTCTCTCAAACATTAATTAGTTCATTCAACCACCCTGTAGCACGGGGGAAGGGGGAACATGTTTCCCTCTGTTTGCCACTCCATTTTAAATCAAGACTGGATGTTTTTATAAAATCTCTGTTCTATGAATTATTTTGGGAAAGTTCTCTGGCCTGTGTTCTGCAGGAGGACAGATTAGATGATCACAATGGTTCCTTCTGGCCTTGGCATCTATGAATCTATGAACTGAGACATGAAGAGATTTACCCAGATATGTAAAGTTATTCCAATGTCTTACTGGCTTTTATTTTTAAAGGGACAACACATGGCTTTCAGTTACCTAAACTCCTTTGACAATCCCGGCTTGGATGGATGCATACGTTATGTGATGAAGAGTAACACTGAAAATAGTCTAATGCCATTCTATCTACTAACAAGATATCTCCAAATGGAATGTTGTGTTCTGATTCTGCTATCCCCATCTCAAAAAAGGATACAATAGAAATAGAGGGAGATCTGGACAATAACAAGGATTACAAGAATGGAACAATTTAAAATAATACACATTGGAAAACATAATCCCAACTATACATATAAAATGATGGGGTCTAAATTTGCTGTTACCACTCAAGAAAGAGAGCTTGGAGACATTGTGGATAGTTCTCTGAAAACATCCATTCAATGTGCAGCAGCAGTCAAAAAAGTGAACAGAATGTTGGGATAGATAATAAGATAGAAAATATCATATTGCCTCTATATAAAACCATGCTATGTCCCCATCTTGAATACTGCATGCAGATCTCGTCACCCCATCTCAAATATATATTTATATATATATATACATACTGAAATTGGAAAAGGTCTATAAAATCATGACTAGTATGGAGAAAGTAAATAAGGAAGTGTTATTTGCTCCTTCACATAACACAAGAACAAGAGGTCACCAAATGAAATTAATAGGCAGCAGGTTTAAAACAAACAAAAGAAAGTATTTCTTCACACAACACACAGTCAACCTGTGGAACTCTTTGCCACAGAATGTTCTTAAGGCCAAAACTATAACAGGGTTAAAAAAAGAACTTGATAAGAGATGCAAAACCATGCTCTGAAGTGTCCCTAGCCTCTGTTTGCTGGAAGCTGGGAATGGGCGACCGGGGATGGATCACTTGATGATTACCTGTTCTGATCATTCCCTCTGAAGCACCTGGTATTGGTCACTGTGGGAAGACAGGATACTGGGCTAGATGAACCATTCATCTGATGCAGTATGGCCATTCTTATGTTCTTATGTAACAATGCAAAGATGAGAAGCTTGCCAGAAACAAAAGAGCTGGCTGGGGAAATATTTTCCCTCATGGACAATTTTGGTGAAAATGAAAGTGTTTTCTCTTTTCTTCAACATTTTTGAAGTGTTTTGAATTTTCATTGAAAAAAACACAATCTCCAATTTTTGTTTTGATTTGTTTTGTTTTTGGTTGTCAAACATAATTTTAAAAAATAACACTTTGGAGATTATCTCTTTTTCAATGAAAATATGTTTATTTTATTTTATTTTTAGGAAATGGATTATTTTGGTGAAAATTTCCACTAAAAATATAGAATGAAAAATGTACCTGTTTTGAAAGAGACATTTCACCTGTTCTGTCTTGAACAGTGATCGGATATACTCCATTTGATTGCTTTCTCACACACACATGTAGTACACAGCTTCCATCCATCCATCCTGCATCCAGCTATGTCTAAGACAGACATCACATATGTACCTGTGCACTGTAATAGCAATCATAACTAAATAAACACTCACTAATGAGCGTGATCCATTGCCATCATTCATTCCTGAAAGAAGCTCTTTCTTTGATGTAGGCTCTCATGTTATTGTTAATTTCAAATCAAAAAGACCCGGGGGATTTTTATTCTTTCTCACTCTCCTCCCACCTTCCACTCCTTCCTGTTTCAGGGATCTCACAAGTATTGTGGCACATGCTACCAAAGGGATCTATTAACATGTTTATGTAGCTGTGAACAAAAGCAATTTTATCCATTACATTGTGATCCCTGAAGAGAGATTCTGTCTATTCGCCTCAGGTGGAAAATGAGATATCTTTTGACCAAGTTTTTTTTTTAATGTTTCTTTCAAAGATTCAAGTGGAACCACCAAAAGATTGGATTATTTTCAAAGTTCATGGGCCAAATTTTCTAAAACAATGGTTTTCAACCTGTGTTCCACAGACTATGTCTAAGGGGGTCACGAAAGGTGACTATGAAAATAAAGTTTCAGATCCCAAAAAAGGAATTCCATTTTTCAGATCAATCAAAAGCATGTGAATACTCCTCCTACAGGACAAATCCTGGAGTGTTGTCATTACCATAGATGCACACAGTTTAGCACCCTTTCTCATGCAGCATCAAATTCCATTCCGAACATGTGCAACATTTATAGTTGAATTCTGTTCAGTCAGTTTTCGGTCTAAGACTTCTATGGCAGGGGTCTGGATACCACAGCTTGAAATTCCAAAAGGGTCTGCCCCTGCATTCAAATGTTTTCAGGGGTCCACAAATGAAAAAAAGGTTGAAAACCACTGCTCTAAAAACTTCTCGACTCAGCCTCTAGTTTTGTGCAATTTGTGCCATCAGACCTTAAGAATATCATTAAAAATCTGAGTGTAACTATATATGTAATCAAGTATCAGAGGGGTAGCCCTGTTAGTCTGAATCTGTAAGTCTCAAAGGTGCCTCAAAGTCTCTGTTAGTCTCAAAGGTGCCACAGGACCCTCTGTTGCTTTTTATATATGTAATGTGTGTCTAGGTCTCTATAGAATTTCTACATCCTTGGGTAATCATAACTTTAACTGTAACTTTAATAAAACTTGAAAAACAGAAGGCCTTGTCCTTGTGAAATGTGTATGTAGTCACTACCTTTGGTCTTTAGGTGTTCCTAACATTTCTAAATCTGAAGCAATTAGCAGAGGTGACTTTCACTCTGTGAGCTTGAACCTTTAGCCAACAGAGCCAAATCCATATACATAGTACAAAATTCACTTTCAATAAAATAAAAAGGCTACAGACGTATGGCTATTGCAGAAGAGTGGATGGAGAGTAGATGGATGGATATTGGGGATGGGTAGATAAAAATGGTAGTTGAGCCTGCCATGAGATTTCCCTCCAGTCAGAAATTACTCTTTTATTTTCCCAGACTTCTGTCTCTGCCCTAGCCTTACAGATTCCATTCTATGTTTCTTCCCCATGTTCTTTTTTAAATTCATATGGACTTCCTTTGTCTTGGGATATGTTAGGGTTAAGTAAAGACCTGGGAAGCTGCTGATGTGCTGACCTGGCATTAGGGGATAAAGACATAAGCAGGCAGTATTTCTTTGTTTGATAAATAAGTTGCCATACTTTTCCCTTCCTTGTTGCTTCTGTAACCCTTCTGCCCATCTAAGTTGGCAGCAACAAGGGCCAGGTTCTGTATCTAGGGGTTCCTTTTCAATAACCCAACCCTTCCTGCCTCCAGAATGGGAAGCTGCCATCTGGGCAGGGCTCTGAGGGCTCAGCTGTGGGGACCCTGACCCAGCTGGGCCTGATCCCCCCACCCCTGCCTGTGTGGTGGTGTGTGCAGGCATAGAGATGGCCAAGGCTTCACCTGGGGGCTGGAAGCATCACACAGAGGTGTCACCGCCACTCCATCTCTACTCCGACACAGGCACCTGGAGGAAAAGGCCAGCGAAGCCATGTCAACAGATGTCTCAGCCTTAGCCACATGCTCACCAGGTGCGTGCATGGACCAGGAGGGCTCACTGCAAGCTGCATCAGGTCTCAGCTCTGCCCCAGATGTGCACGGCTTCAGACTGAGCCAGTGTCCAGATGTGCCGCATGCCCAGCTGTGGAGGGCACCTGTCCGTATAGGAACCTTCCTCCAGCCCCTTCACCTGGACGTGAAGGGAGAGTGGGGACAGTGTTGCTTTGCAAAACGGCAGACAAGTGAGTCTGTGAGTCCCCCAGTGGTGAATGCCTCAGCCACACGCAGGAGACTTCCTGACTTCCTGTTGCAGAGAGGCACTGAGGTGACATCAAGTTAACCGCATTACAGGCTTCAAATTGGGCCCTTCCTCTTAGTGTCTGACCACTTCCCCCCCACTCAGCAGGGCTGCAGAGCACTGAGCAGGGTGAGAACAGCCCTGCAATGCCCGCACCCTCCCCCGAATGCACTCAGGGGATGAGGGGCCCCACATGGTGACTCCACTTTTCCACCCTCCCCCCACCCCCAGCTGATGTGGTGAGGGGTCCAAGTGCTTAGACAGCAGGTCCCCCACCCACACTCCTGCACACATGACCTAAGGATTCCAGCCTTGCATCCCCGCTGCCCAGCTGGACCTGTAACTCACTGCCCAGGCAGATGTCCCCTCCCCAGATGGGCCATGACAATGCTGCTCATACACCTACTCCCCAGGGGTCAGGCTGGTGAGGGGGGGGCATAGTGGCCCCAATATGCACAGTCGCCTGGGGTTCAGGGCCCCAGATATGCATGTCTCCTGGACTACAGCACCCCAGATATGCACAGGCCCAGGGCTGCAGGGCCCGAGAAGAGTATAACCCCAGGGGGTTCCGGTCCAGACAAGTGTACAGCCTCCAAGGGTGCAGGGCCCCAGATGTGCAAAGCCTCAGTGGTGCAGGAAGCCACATGTGCACAACCTCAAGGGGTGCAGGGCCCCACATGTTCACAGACCCCCAGGGATGAAGGGGACCATATCTGCTCAGTCCCCAGGGTGTGCAGAGGCCCGGAGGTAAAGGACAAGGATCACAACCTTGTCACCGAAATGTCAGGTCCACCTAGCTGAGAGCCAATAACAGCCAGACAGGGATAAGGAGGAGTTGCTTTATTCTGCAGAAGAAAGGAGAGCCTTGCACCTTGGTACAAAGACTCTGTCTTACACACATTTTACAGATCCTTTATACATGTTCAGACAAAGGCCCTTGCCGTGTTAACACTTGATTGGTGGTTGTCAGACCCGTGCTTTTGCTATCTGGTCAGTGAAAACTGGCTTGGGACCAGCTCTAACTACCATAAGGCCTTGAAAGGGAAAACAGTTGAAAAGTTCAGGCTACTGTGTACTTGAAGTGTCTGCTTCCCCCTAATGGCCACTGGTTGACATAAAGGCTGCTCTGTTAAGGGGGGTCACTAGTAAACTTCACAGTCCCCCCTTCGGGCCTGACAAATTCAAAAATTGTCAGGCCCGTTACGCAATTTGCGATCAAGCTGGAGGGACAGATACTGGATTTTCATATGGACAGCAGAGCTTTTGATCATAGCATTACACAGGCATTTGGCACATTGTATCATTATCCAGATAACTAGGGTGACCAGATGTCCCGATTTTATAGGGACAGTCCCGATTTTTGGGTCTTTTTCTTATATAGGCTCCTATTACCCCCCACCCCCTGTCCCGATTTTTCACACTTGCTGTCTGGTCACCCTACAGATAACACATAGAAAGAAAAGAAAGAAAAGAATCCATTTAACAATTTTTGAAAGAGCCCCGTAAACCATGACCCAAGGTCTGGAAGGAGGTCCTCAAAACTAAAGGTGTGATCAAGAGATACAGCACGGAAAACAACAGCAGCATTCTCAATGGCTTGTAAATCCTGCTCAATTAAGCCAGAATGATTAACATAAAAACAACATTTTTCCCCGATGCGAGCACAAGTCCCCCCCGTCCCCCCCAATTGGTTCATATGCTTGGAAGGAGCATTGAGAACATTTGCACTTCCACCCAGAAAGTTTCCAAGTATGTCTCTATGGCCACAGATCAGATGGTACTCCTGATGTGTCTGTAAGGGCAGTGGGCCAAGCCTGATGCTCTAGATCATTCCGAATGGCCATTTAGCTGATCATTCAGGAAATCCTGAATTTCTGAACATGCTAGATCCCACTGGAATGCCTTCCCAGCCTCAGTGATATTCAATACCATCTCTGTTAGCAACTTCTGGGTCATAGAACTAAGGGCGGAGATAACATGTAACTCACCAACTCCAGCCTGTACCTGGGTTAGCTGTGCCCCAATTTTTCATCATGTTTTGGTTCTTAAAAATATTCCAAACTGTTGCTGCACTATTGGCCCCCTCCCAAAGGGATCCGGTCAAGTCTCTCTTCTTTCTAGAAGAAATAACCCAAGCCCTCTTTTGTGCTAATCTAATGGCAGCCCCCTGTGAGCAATTTGGGTATGTAGAGGTGATCTGGAAACTGGATAAAGGTAATGAAAATTTAACAGTCCCTAGTGTAGTGTTAATCACAGTCCATTGATATCCTAATACATTTTTCTTTGGTGTAGTACTATACCACATTCCCAAGCATGGGTTCCACAAGTTTCTTCACCAGGGTCAGTTCTTAATGTCTCTTGTAGGCAGGAATCCCTGGACTTTGTGGTTTCAATGAAGAAAGTGCTCCTTCTTCTCTTTTCCTGAAACAGTGTGGTTTAGCATCATACAGGGGAGAGGTTACTAGCACATCACCCTGTAATGGTTTTGCGTCTTCTAAAAAAAATTCAAAGGCACAGTAGGTCTGTCAGTGGACAAGGGAGAGGTTACTAGCACTTCACCTTGTCTTTTTTTCCTTTTTCCTGCTGTCCAGAAGGCACAGCAGAGCTAGAAGGAGAAATAGGCTTATCAGTCGAAGAGTCCTCCCGAGGTGGAGGGGTCTTTTTACAGTAAGAAGCATTGGTCCAGGTAGGCAGTCCTTGGCACTTCACAGCGGTGTTGGTGGTTAACAGGACTTGGAAAGGGCCTTTCCAGTGGGGAGCCAAAGCAGTCTTTCGTTGGTGGATCTTTACATAGACTCAGTCTCCTTGTTTCAATGAATGGCAGGGCTGCTAGGGTCTTTGGGTAGCACTTCTTTTATCTGTGAGAAAAGAAACCTAACACATTTCATTAATGTCTGGCAGTGTTTTGCAGATCTCATAGTTGCTTGGGCACATTCAGGCCCCCCTTTTCTTGGCTGTCAGCCAAGTCTTAGCTGTGAGCAGTGTCCTTGACTGGGGCCAGCATTTTATCTTTGGACTGAGCTTGCTAGCTATTTTTTCCAGTTAACTCGTTCTGTTCTTTTTCCTTCTCCCCTTTTTGGCTTCTTTTAACCTACAAAGGAAACTTCCATTCTTCACACATACACCTTTTCCCAACAATGAACACATACACATTGCCATTATACAGTACATTAGTCTTAATACTCAATGTATGCCATGTACACCCTTCCAATAAAATAACTTTATTACAGAGCTTTGGAGCAACAAGCCAGGACGAGCACACCCACTTTTGAGGAGTCCACTTGGTACAACCTCTGGTGTCCAATAGCTTTCCTTCCTCCCCAGCCCTCTGGCTAGAAATCTGAGGTAGCCAGAAGGATCCCATGGGCAATATGGGGAGTGGGTTAACCTTCCATGTCCTTGCTTCCAAAGACTGTTGGTATGCAAATTTTAACAACAATTTTGGCCATAGAACACAAAAATAATTCCTATTGTGCCAGTAAATGCATGGTACTTTGAATGCTATTCAGCTGGCATCTTCTGATGATCTGAAAGACAAAAGAACAGAGGTCTACCCCTTCTGGGCAGTCAGTCATTGCTTAAAATATTTCCTTTATATACACATACTCTTGTTGATTTTAGGCAAAACAGAGGAATTACCCCATATTTCCTTGTATTTGTTTCAAAGGCAGCCCAGGTTTCAGTGGCTTCTACCTTAGTAGTTAGAAAATTACATTAATACAGATGCTTTCTGGCTTGCTTCCAGATCCAAAGCTATCCACAGCTTAAAGATTCTTACTTATAAAGGGACACAATCAACTTTCTCAGACTTTTGATTGCCTTTTACTTCTAACTCCTTCTTTCAAACACCCAGTGATCTGAAAGAGACAAACCAACCTATATTGGTAGGTTTGCATTTCTTTTACCTCTGCTACAATATACACTGCACATGTTCTGGGGAAAATGCACATCCTTTCCACAATTCAATTTCCACAACACTAGCCACATCAATTTCTACACAAGGTGTAACTATTTCTTTTTGAACACCGGGTAAAGACCATTTACTTAACATATAATCCAAAGGGCTATCCTTAGAGGGTTTTACCAGAGACCCACCCATCTGTCTGCTGACACTCTAACAGAGAATTACACAGAGCACAGAGAGAATTATGGCCTAATAGGATCCTATTACAGGAATTTCTACTAATATTGACCGCTACAGGGGACGGGACAGAAGGATCCCAATTCGACCTCAGAGCTTCATTGCACGCAATGGCTTCCACTCTGAGGAATTACGAATGAGAGGCTCAGTTCCGTCCACACACCTAACGCCCAAATGTATAAGACAGAAATTCATTAACCGGTTAACCAAAACCAAACCAAACCAGAACCAGAACCAGATAGTGTCTCCTTATCCTATTAGGACTCACCTTATCAGAGCACGAACCCCAGGGGTTGTGGTGAAGCAGAGAAAAGGGGTAAAACACCCCGTTGGCACCATTCCCAGTTCACCGCAGCCATCCGGAGTCCAATGTCCGAACTAGGAGAGTCCCGGCGGAGTCGCCAGAAACTGTCACCGAAATATCGGGTCCACCTAGCTGAGAGCCAATAACAGCCAGACAGGGATAAGGAAGAGTTGCTTTATTCTGCAGAAGAAAGGAGAGCCTTGCACCTTGGTACAAAGACTCTGTCTTACACACATTTTACAGATCCTTTATACACATTCAGACAAAGGTCCTTGCCGTGTTAACACTTGATTGGTGGTTGTCAGACGCGTGCTTTTGCTATCTGGTCAGTGAAAACCGGCTTGGGACCAGCTCTAACTACCATAAGGCCTTGAAAGGGAAGACAGTTGAAAAGTTCAGGCTACTGTGTACTTGAAGTGTCTGCTTCCCCCTAATGGCCACTGGTTGACATAAAGGCTGCTCTGTTAAGGGGGGTCACTAGTAACTTTCACAGAATTATTTCTTCACACAACGCACAGTCAACCTGTGGAACTATTGCTTGAGGATATTGTGAAGGCCAAGACTGTAACAGAGTTCAAAAAAGAGCTAGATAAGTTAATGGGGATAGGTCCATCAATGTCTAGTAGCCAGGATTCGCAGGGATGGTCTCCTTAGGCTCAGTTTGCCAGAAGCTGTTGTTGATTACCTGTCCTGTTCATTCCCTCTGAGAGTACCTGGCATTGGCTACTGTCAGAAGACAAGATAATGGGCTAGGTGGACCATTGGTCTGACCCAGTATAGCAGTTCTTATCTTCTTAATAAAATGTTTCAATATTTCCAAATCACAATTTTTTCAGAATTTCTATTCTGTGAAAAAATTCAAACTTTTATTTTTTTTTTAATCCTCATTTGGAATGAAAACAAATGTTGAAATGCCAGCTTTTCCTGGGTGACAGGAATTCCAATTATTTTCCAGCTCTGCTTTTAAACCACCTATGCAATTATGAGGTCCCCGCTACAGCAGCCCAAGTCAAACTACCTATAGGAAAGAGGACCACTGGTGCCGTAAAATATAATGGTTAGAGCTGGCTCATTATCCAAAAAAAGTTAAATATTTTGAGTTCCTTTTCCCCCTACCAATTTCTATCATCAACATTTCAGAGAAAATATTTGGGAAATTCAGAAAAGGTCAACCACCCAAGGGCACTTTTCTATAGAACTGAGATGTTTTTTAATTAGACCTGGTAAAGCAATGGGAGGTGAGAGAAAAGAAATGTCCATTCATATTGTCTTTTTATTTTTTTTGTTTGTTTTTTCCCTAAAATATTAATAGATTTTAAGGATTCAAGTAATAATAAAATAATATTCTAAAAATGATTTTTTCTTTTGTTAAAATTAAAACATTAAAGGAAAAATGTCATGGAAAAACAAAACTCAGTAAATTTCACCAGCACTATATTACACAAGGGAAGCATCTCCATTATGGCTGAGATGCTACTTGGGAAATATTTCTCAGAGGCTCATGTGTCTGAAGAAAAATTATCTGATTTTTTTTAAAGATTTTCATTGCTATTTTCCTCAAAGCATCTTTCACCTCCTTGTTCCTGAAGCTGTAGATAATGGGGTTCAAGAGCGCAATCCCCACTGAATAGAAAAGAGAGAACAACTTGTCCGCACCCAGACCATAGCTGGACTTGGGGCGTGCATATACAATAAGGGCAGTCCCATAGCACAATGTCACCACGATGAGGTGTGAGGAGCAGGTGGAGAAGGCTCTATGTCTGCCTTCAGTAGATCTGATTTTAAGGATGGTGGAGATGATACAGATGTAGGACACCAGACTCAGCAACAATGGCATCATGAGGGTGAAGGCAGCACCCACGATGATCTCAATCTCAATCCAGTAGGTGTCCCAGCACACCAGCTTCAGCAGTGGCTGGATATCACAGAAAAAGTGGTTGATCACATTGGACCCACAAAAAGGAAGTGTGAATACAGAGGTTGTGTGCCCCACAGCCACCAGCGTGCCACAGATCCATGAACCACCTGTCAGCTGGATGCAAACCCTCTTATTCATGATAGCAGTGTAGCGCAATGGGTTGCATATTGCATTATAGCGGTCATACGCCATAGAAGCCAGGAGAAAGCATTCAGTAATGCCAAAGAATAGAAAGAAAAACATCTGTACAGCACAACTGGAAAAGGAAATATTCTTATTCTCTGAGAGGAGGTTGGCCAGCATCTTGGGTAGAGTGACTGAGACGTAACAGAGGTCCAAGAAGGACAAGTTCCTCAGGAAAAAGTACATGGGTGTGCGCAGGGTCGGATCAACATATATGACGACGATGATGAGGATGTTGCCCAGCACTGTGACAATGTAAATGCATAGAAACACCACAAACAGAATGAGATTCATGTCTCGGTGGTTAGAGAAGCCGAGAATGACAAACTCAGTCACAGAGGTGTTTTTTCTCATTTTCTCCCTCAGCATATTTCATCTTGAGAAGTAAAAAAGAAAACTTGTTAGTATGATGTTTTAAATCAAGTCAAATTGGCTTCTATCTATCTATCATGACTTGTCCCCTATCACTCCACACATACATTCCTCAAACTGATATGAATCAGGAAAGAGACCTATTCTCCTCTCACAAGACTGTCAATCCAGAGAAACTTCACAAATGTTGATAGTTCGTTTTCTCCTCTCAGTCACACCAGCTTTATATTGGTGTATGTTCCTAACCTCAGTGGAAATACAGTTTTATACTAGCGTCAGAGAAACAAAATTTTGACCAATGAAATTATAATTGTATAAAACAGCTTCAGTGGATTTACACTGAACTAAATGTGGTGGAACTAAATGTCAAAAACTGCCTTCAAGTCTCTTGGAGCATGTATGTTAAAATAAAATATTACCCTTTACCAGATTCTCATCTTGTGAGTGACACAATCAGGGAAGTTAGGCCAATATACATCACCGAGAACATAGACTTTCTTATCATAATGTCAATGCATGGCAATTCCAACTAACTACATGGGAACAGACATGGGGGTTATGTTATGCAATGTGCTACAGAGATGGACTGCTTCTCTTCTCCTTTCCATGTGATTGACAACAATCCATTGACTTCAGTGCCCTTAATCCTGATTTCATTCACATTCACTTAGCCCCCTCTTTGTTCATGCCTCCATCTCTGTGCCCCTCTTTATCTACCCATTAACCTTTCCCATTCTAAAGCTTTTCTTACCCCTTTCTTTTCCACCAATTCTCCTCTTACTGACACTAAGATAAATCAGGAATAGCTTTACTGGACCCAAGTGAGTTGCACCAATATTATAGTATGGTAAGGAAGATCAGGGTCCATGTTTCTCTCTATTGGTATGTCTATATTGCACACGTGTTTGAAGGAGTTTGGAGTACATACACTGTATGAGTCCCCTAGCACAGCAGTGTAGATGGTGAGGCATGGCTTAGACACTTGAGAGCTTTAGGGTATGTACCCTACATGGCTCTCAACATCCCTAAGCAGTGATTTTAAAAGCATACACTTTTATTTCTAGCAGTGTAGTGTCCTGCAGCCTTCCCACTGCTGGGAGCCTTTCACTGCCACACACTGCAGTGAGGACACAGCCTCCCTTTCCCTGTGGCATATAGATACACATGTAGTTCCTGTACCCTACACACTGCCACCAGTGAAGACAAAGCCTAGATCTAAGACATCTAGATCATACTTGGAAAGGGTGAGTGCCTTAAAAAGGAATCAGCATTACTGAGTTCAGGATTTAATTTTAATTTTATCTTGCTATATATCAGGCCTTCTCTTCAGTGACATAGAGTTGGGTGTCTAATTTCCTTAGGCTCTTTTGAAATTCCCAATCTGATTTGAATCAATATTTTGAGAAGAACAGGAGGACTTGTGGCACCTTAGATGCATCCGAAGAAGTGGGCTATAGTCCACGAAAGCTTATGCTCTAATAAATTTGTTAGTCTCTAAGGTGCCACAAGTCCTCCTGTTCTTCTTTTTGCGGATACAGACTAACACGGCTGCTACTCTGGAATATTTTGAGAGTATCCCAAATGTCTGTGTCAGTGGTTGTGTAGTGCAAGTTTGGCAGGTTGAAAGCTCATTGGCACTGCCTGCACTCCCGTCTGGGGGCCAATGTGTTTCATTTCAGTAAGGCCAAATAAACTCAGCGTTATCATTTTGGCAGGAACAGAATAGAAAGGAATAAAATAGAAAAAAAGCATTTTGATATTGTTATTTAAAAATGCAGACAAAATCAATATGTTTCCATGTAAGATGTTTTGATTCTATCCAACCAGCATTTTCTGAAGGAAAATTGTGTTGGAATATTTTCAAATAGTTTTACAATTAACTGCAGTAGAATTACCCATGGCTTTAAGCTAAGTGGGATTGAAATCAGGGTTTTAAAACAGAGCACATTTCAGTTCAAGAAATAATACGGATTTCACAAGACTCATCTAGATTAGGCTCATTTAGAAGAATCCAAGGAAATAAACATAATTCTAGACAAATGAAGAGATTTCTCACCTGGTCTGTATCCCACATTCATCTCCTCCCTGTGATTACCAAAGAAATCAGTCACGCATGGAACTGGAATATTTAACAGCTTCTTTATAAGCCCCAGGGACCTATGTTTTTTTACAGCCCAAATGCCTCATTATATGAAGCCATAACATAATTATTAAGAAAGTACTTTTCCTCCCATTATAATCAGTGCCAAACATCTAATGATTTCAACAGAGTAGAATATGGCATTGAATGTTTTGCATCTTAGGGACAGACGTCCAGCTGGCACTTAAGCTCCTAAATCCCATGGGCACATTTTCCAATCCCACCTCTAATGCCTAAGCAAGGATCTCAGGGTTTGATCCAAGTGCAGGATGCTTCCAGCAAAAAGCCATTGAGTACATGCAATTCCCATCCAAGGACAAGGGCAGAATGGTTGCAACACACCACAGTTACAGGCGTGAGCCCATAAAGGTTTCAACAAATGACAACAGCACTAGTCCAAAGGGAAGATTCTTACAAACAATAGTTCTTTGATCTACAGAAGCCTCAATATTTTCCACATGAGTAAGATTGGCAGAAACTGGCCGTAATTAGTCCAGGGTAAAATTTTCGAAACAATCTAAGTGACTTGGAAACTTCAGTATCGTTAACATAAGAATATAAGTATGGCCATACTGGGTCAGACCAAAGGTCCATCTAGCCCAGGATCCTGTCTTCTGACAGTGGCCAATGTTACGTGTCCCAGAGGGAATAAACAGAACAGGCAATCATCAAGTGATCCATACCCTGTCGCCCACTCACAGAGTCTAGCAAAATTTTGGGGGTGACATCTACAGTACTGGCGGTTCATGTGTCTACATGTACATGTGTGGTTGTGCCCACCCTGAAACCCAGTAGCACCTGTCTCAGGGTGAGTATGGGGTGAGTAAGCTAGCATGCCTGAGTGGTGTGAATAAGTGCATGCCTCAGGCTGTGGAATGGCCCTGTGTCCATGCCAGTGTGAAATGTAGAAGGGGGAAGAAGTACTTACCAGGATTTGAGTTCCAATAGTCCTTCACCCCCTTTCCCACAGTGCATTGTACCCTTTTCTGCCTGACCCTTACCCAATCGGTAATTGTCCCTGTCCCTCCCACCTCGATGTCACTGGCAGTGGGGAGCTGCAGTGGCTCAGCAGAACACTTTTCTGCTACATTCTTTTGATCCCTCCAGAAGAACATGGAACCTTCTCCTAGAGCGGCCGCTTGGCCAGCTGAGCACACATGTGTGGCCACTGTACTCATAGACTCATAGACTTTAACGTCAGAAGGGACTATTATGATCATCTAGTCTGACCTCCTGCACAACGCAGGCCACAGAATCTCACCCACCCACTCCTGTAACAAACCCCTAACCTATGATTGGGTTATTGAAGTCCTCAAATCATGGTTTAGAGACCTCAAGGTGTAGAGAATCCTCCAGCAAGTGACCCGTGCCCCCTGCTGCAGAGGAAGGCAAAAAACCTCCAGGGCCTATGCCAATCTGCCCTGGAGGAAAATTCTTTCCCGACCCCAAATATGGCGGTCAGTTAAACCCTGAGCATGTGGGCAAGACTCACCAGCCAGCACCCAGGAAAGAATTCTCTGTAGTAACTCAGATCCCACCCCATCTAACATCCCATCACAGACCATTGGGCATATTTACCTGCTAATAATCAAAGATCAATTAATTGCCCAAATTAGGCTATCCCATCATACCATCCCCTCCATAAACTTATCAAGCTTAGTCTTGAAGCCAGATATGTCTTTTGCCCCCACTACTCCCCTTGTTCCAGAACTTCACTCCTCTAATGGTTAGAAACCTTCATCTAATTTCAAGTCTAAACTTCCTAATGTCCAGTTTATATCCATTTCTTCTTGTGTCCACATTGGTACTAAGCTTAAATAATTCCTCTCCCTCCCTGATATTTATCCCTCTGATATATTTATAAAGAGCAACCATATCTCCCCTCAGCCTTCTTTGGTTAGGCTAAACAAACCAAGCTTGAGTCTCCTTTCATAAGACCTCCATGACTTCCCCTGGAGCAGGAGGGACGTACACCTGTAATGGGAACTTTCATAGAGTCTGGAGCAATCAGGGGTTCACTGGACCTTAGTGGAGAGACTCACAGGTGTCGTGGGACAATGCGCTCGGAATCTGCTTGCTGCCATGGCAGCTGGATCTCTTTGGGAATAGGCACCACCTCCTCCTTCTCCAGCTGGCACCAGTGGTGCTGCTTTGGCAGAGAACCCAGGCCCCAAGAGACCAAGAGGAGACCACAGGACTCCCAGGACAATAGCCTCCACCAGCACCCAAATCCCTTCACAGAGGGAACCACCTCAGTGTTCAAGAGGGGAACAAAGAGCCTGAAGCACTCCTGGAAGCCCATCAAGTGCCAAACCCCAAAACCCCACATAGGAGATGTTCCTGGTTGTCCCCCATAGTCGTTCCCCCCTTCTCAGGGGGAGGTGGTGGGGAAGGTCAAGGCGACAGGTTCAGAAACATTGACTGTTGTCCATTGTTCAGGGAATCTGTCCCTCTGTTTTTTGTTTATTTACATCTCCTTTTACAAATGTTTTGGTTATAAATTTGATATTTCAGTTTTAATAAACGTTACAAATTTCCTTTACTTGTGTGTGGACCTTCCTTCCTTAAGTATGGTGAACGTAAGATGTTGTCAGGTTGGGAATGGAGCCCCTTGATTCCCAGCACATTCATAAGAAGAGTGTAATTGTCTGGTGCCATCACACTGAAAGCACTTTTCTGTCCATCCCACCCCCACTAACCACCCCCCCCAGGTCCTTAAGTATCTCATCCCAAGGATACATGAGAGGGATGGGGGAAGTGCATTGTTATGTGCTCAGGAAGCACCAGTAGTTTTAAAAGCAGCAGAACTCACAGCGCAGAAAAGGGGTAGATAAATGTCTTTATGGCTTAGATAATATAGAACAATGAAACACAGTTCAAGTTACAATGCAGGCAACCAATGATGAAACAGCCCCTTCTCCCCCTCAAACTACCTCCTCCCTCAAACCTTGAACAGTTTCAGCCCTCTGTTAAGTGCTCCATAACAGCCACTTAGGGCACAGCTACATCTGTGACTCATCCATCCCTGACAGTTCTGGCTCACACAGGACTCTGGCTGCAGGGCTTTTTCATTGCTATCTAGAAGTCTGGATTCGGTCTGGACCCCGGTCTCTAGGAACCTGCGAGGTGGGAGGATCCCAGAACTTGGGCTCCAGCCCAAGCCTGAAAGTCTACACAGCAATGAAACAGCCTCACAGTCTGAACCCTGCAAACTTGAATCAGCTGGCACAGACCAGCCGTGGTTTTTTCTTTGCTGTGCAGACATGCCCTAGGTACACTTAGCACTGCCAAAGAGTGAATGGTGAAAGAAAAGAATCTTGATGAGTCATTCAGACCAATTGAGTGTTCCCCATTCAAAAAAGCTTTGTGAACAAGTGAGAACATAAACACAAAGGGATTTGCAATATGATTGCAATACAACGTGGCTGCCATGCTACACGCCACAAACCCCTACCCTACCCCAATGGAGGCACCCTGCTGTAATTCTCTGTAATGGGTGAATAGTCATAGGAACAAATGGCTAATAACCACCAGCTACAAGGGAACAAAGTGCTCACAGAGCTATTAGTGCCAGTGATCCCTCATATGCTTTCTTGTGAAAGTTTCCTTTGGGACAGGCAGAAGAGATTGTGCCAAATACGCACGCAAATGTCATCCCTGATTTCTCTTGCCTACTTGCAATCCAGAGCAGTCTGCACATGGCTGGTATCTGGTTGCCTGTAGACAGTCTGTGAACCAGACATGCCCTCTGCCTATACTGCATGGAAGTTCTCCTGTTTACCCTTGTGAGTAAAAAGAACTGGGTGGCCTTCTTTATGACAGCCAAAGTAACACCGAAGGCCCAAATTCAGGCCCTCTGACAGAGGCTCAATATGCTGACTGCCCTTACAAAGGACAGTACAGGCCAGGGCCTGAACAAAACTAAGTTGTACAATTCCCTGCCAAATACGGTCAAGGGCTATGACCAGAGGAGGGAGGAGGAGGGAGCAATGCGAAAGGCCTCATCAACAGATTAACTGCTTGTTTATGAAACATGATAACCGCTTGTTTATTGCGTATATGAAGAAATTGCTTCTAGTAAAGGCCAACTTCTCCTGTAGTTCCAGCTAACTGCCAAACTAACCAATCATATATCTTCTTTGGGCGTCCCGTGATAAACCCCTATGCCCTTAACCGTAAAACCCCGGAAAAATAATATGTACCTTGCCGAGAAAAACACTCCAACTGGTGCCAAGTACCACCCATGGCGGAAACCACCAAGAAACCCCTCACCCAATAGGCACCCAATTCTCATAAAATAATGAGGAAGGGGAAAAGGGGGAAAAGGGAAAAAGGGGTAAGGGGAAAAAGGGACAGACCCAAATTCTTATTTCACGCAAATGACATATTATTTGTACTATGCTTGCTGTTTGAAGAAACAAAAGCAGCCTGCGTGCTGTGCTAGGTATGGTAGTTTTCGGACTGCTACCCCAACGCATTGGTATGTATTGCAATAAACTGGCCTCAGGTTTGAGTCTGTGAACTAAAATCAATGCGTGGGTGACTTTTTCCACGACACCCTCACACAACTCATGCAGCATGAAGCAGGTGATGATTATGTGAATGGCATTGGCTGCATTGGCCTCCAGACAGGAGTGCAGGCAGCGCCAATGAGCTTTCAACCTGCCAAACCTGCACTACACAACCATTCTGTGGCTATTGAATTTGTAATTGAATTCCCTCCTTTTTCCATGGGGTTTTGTTTCCAGGATGGCAGGTTTTGGTTTCTTGAACTAAGTTAGAAGCAGGTTTGCAGGGTCCACAAAATAACTATTGTCACAGACAAACCCTAGAGAATCATGTTGTTTCCAGGGAATAAAGTCCCTTCTTTCCCCCATCAACTACAATCCTGATCTCCTCCGCAATGGGGCATTTTGAACCTTTCCAGTGTTTTCCACATTGCCATTCATAAATCTGCCTCTGTGGTCCACTAAGTCTTTAGTAACCTCTTCACATATTCACTCACCTCTTCTGATGGGCAAAATATGGTGATGTTGGTGCCATCAATGGACCCTGCACCATTCAGAAACCTCATCCTGTCAAGTCCAGCTATTATTTACAGAACTTTGATTTTGACAAACACCCGTGGGAACATCACAGTGTTCATTGCCTCGCAAACCTGCCCAACCACAGCCCTGACAGTGGGCTTCCCAACCCCAAAGTGGTTTGCAACTGAACAATTGCTGTCTGGTGTTGTTAGTTTTCAGAAAGCAAGAGCCGCCCACTTCTGCACCACTATGGCTTTCCTAAATTGAGTGTTCTTGTAAGCACATTACACCGCTCCACACAGATCTGCTTCCTCATACAGAAGCTCTGAAGCCACTGCTCATCATCCCAGGTTTCAAGAACCATGGGATCCCAGGACACTGAGCTGGTTCTCCTGCACTAGAAGCACTGGGTCCACCCATGAGCATGCCATGGCAATGCCGGCATTTACCATATCCGATCCATGGTTCCCACATGGATTGTCAGCCATTTTTGGAATATCAGAAAGTTCTGCCAAGATTTCATCCAACATCTTGATGATCACATACACTGCCCCATAAACACATATCCTGCAATAGGAACCCGGCGCAGAACCAGATCATCATCTGATTGCTCCATGTCTACCACAAAGCTAGGAAGGAGGGAGAGCTGGTCAGGAACACCCATTGGAAAATGTGTGAAGGCAGACCACAGAGCCAACAAAGCACAGCAAGTCATGTCCTAGAGAGTCACCTCTGACACTCAGAACCCTGGGATACCCCTGAAATGGTAGTGTTATACTTGCCTAAAAACAGCTGTGGACATACAGCTATACATGTATGTACACAGCATTATACCCATGTCCATCCCAGCATATGTGGAGTATTGACATGGGTATGGGGAACATGCACTAGCATGTACATGATCTAGTAACCGAGTATATGCACCAGTGTAAAGACAACTGTAGGCACCTAAGCCATGTTTTTAAAAGTATTTATGTGCCTAAATCTCACTGACTGGAATGCGAGTTAGCTGCCTGACTACTTTTGAAAATCTGACACTTATAGAAACTCAATGGGACCATGAAAACATTAGCCCGAGACTCATATATTCCTTGTAAGCAAGAGTTAGGGTAAGACTCACAAAGGAACTCAGATACCTAACTGAAACTTTAGGTGCCTAATTCCTAGATTTAGGTGCCACTGCTATTCACAAAACCCCCACTCAGCTGCTGCCACACCCTGTAGATCACAATACTCACTTGGCACCTAAGTTTTTGGTTTAAAATTTCCCTAGGTGCCTATTTTTTTGGCCTCTGAGCCTCACTCTAGGCATCTGGATGCGTAAGGCCCCAGTGTAATCCACCAACCAGAGGAAGATAAGAATTTCTCTGCCAGTCTCGCTTCTGGGGCCTAATCCAGTAGGCATGCTCAGTAGGCACCTAACTCCACAAAAAAACAGCTAAGGATGAGGACATCCTTCATAATTTTTAGTCTAGTGGTTAGGATACCCACTTGGGATGGGGAACATCCCTGTTCCAGTCCCCACCCCAGTCTCACAAACAGATGGGAATTGAACAGGGGTTCCCTTTCTCTCATGTGAATGCCTATGAGATATTCCAGTATGGGGTCGCTTCTGTCTCTCCTGTTGAAGCTCTTTCACTTTGGTTAAATGCATGAATATTCGTTGGGGCAGAGAGTGTGTGAGACTGACTCTCCTGTGTGGGGTTAGCGTAATCCCCTGGAAGCTGAGAGCCCTGAGTTCCTGTCCCCCTGCTCCAATGACTTTTTAGTTGTTTATTCAAATGGAACAGCTCCAACAGGAGAGACTGAGGGAGCCCCACATCAGGATATCCTGTAACCGGGGGTTATGACCGTCACTTGTGATGTGAGAAACCCTGATACAAATCCCTTCTCCTCATCAGACAGATGGAGAACCAAACTGCAGGGGGTCTCCCACATCCCATGTGAATGCCCTAGCCACTGAGCTAAAGGTTCTGAGACAGCTCCTCCTGCACCACCTCCTCCTCCATTGCTGTTTTTTGTATTGGTTTTAGTTTTTTTTGTGAGAAACCCCATAGGCACCTAACTCTAGGAGAGGGCTTCCTGGTTGTGGAATCCAAGCCATGGTAGGCACCTCTCTTCAGCCTGGACTTTGTCGCCGAACTCCTGTTGAGGGACAAGGCCTAGCACACACCCCTCAACTCGGCATCTCCAATTAGCTAGTTTAGGCAGTTCCCAACTCACCATTCTGGCTTTTATGGATCCTATTATTTGGTGCCTATTCCCCTCCACTCATTGCACAGGGAGTCTGGGCCCCTAACCCAGGCTCTGTGAATCCCAATGATTTTCTAGGTGCCTACAACTTAGGCCTTCTCAGAAGGAGAAAAACTCATAATACTGGATGAACCTTTGACTAATAATGAATTCCCCAGGGGGGGAAAGATCCTGCAATGAAGGATTTTTCATGTCCCAGGACCACACAATCATAAAAATAAGCTGACCAACTATGAACCAGCAACCTCTTGTTGCTAACTTTCAGAGGGCATGGACAGGTGGGGCAGAGGTTTATTCAGGTATTCATTAGGTCAGATATCTGCATATTAGTTCGCCAAAGGGTGGCATGTACGTAGCCCTGTGGTCATCATAAGTATTGTGAAATGCATGGATGGCTAATATTTAAAAATGTATGCATCTATACTGGAAATGATGTTCTCAAGGTCTTGAAGTTAAGGAAACCAGGAGGTGACACACCTAGGACATGGGCCCTTCAGGCAGTTGGTAACAGATGCTTATCTTCCTGTCTAGTCATGTGTACATTGTATACTGTCTGCCTCATAATGTTAGCTTATTTGCATACAGAGCCAAGTGCTGATTAAGAGATTGTGATATCTACAAGAAAGCAAATATACAGGAATAATCAATCAGCAGGAGGGCCTCTTGTTTATGAATACAGAACAAAGGGCAGTTCGATATATCTAGGGGTGCAAAAACATTCCCTGTATCCTTCCCTGAGGAGACAAGCCAACGTTGTGTTTTGTCTCATGAAACAGGAGGTTACAGCCAGCCTGGCTGTAAAGTGCTGGAGAGTTATACTTTATTAGACGGGGGAGTACGTTGTTACTCATAGACTCAAGGTCTATAGACTCATAGACTCATAGACTATAAGGTCAGAAAGGGCCATCATGATCATCTAGTCTGAACTCCTGCATATTGCAGGCCACAGAACCTCATCCACCCACTCCTATAAGAGACCCCTAACCTCAGGCTGAGTTACTGAAATTCTCAAATCATGGTTTAAAAGCTTGAAGTTACAGTGAATTCACCATTTACACTAGTTTAAGCTTCCAAGTGACCCAGGCCCCATGCTGAGGAAGGCGAAAAAAGTGGCTGGGTCACTACAAAAAGTAATTTTCCCTCTGTTGATACCTCACACCTTCTTGTCAACTGTTGAGAATAGACCACTTCCACCTTGATCAAATTGGCCTCGTTAGCACTGACCCCTCCCCCCCCACAGACTTGGTAAGGCAACTAGCATCTTTTCATGTGCTGTAATATATATACTGCTTACTGTATTTTTCACTCCATACAGCTGATGAAGTGGGTTTTAGCCCACGAAAGCTTATGCCCAAATAAATGTGTTAGTCTCTAAGGTGCCACAAGGACTCCTCATTATTTTTGCTGATACAGACTAACATGGCTACCACTCGGAAAAAAACCCAGGGGCTCTGCCAATCTGACCTGGAGGAAAATTCCTTCCTGACCCCAAATATGGTGATCAGTTAGACCCTTAGCATGTGGGCAAGACCCATCAGGCAGCTACCTGGGAAAGAATTCTCTGTAGTAACTCAGAGCCCTCCCTGTTTAGTGTCCTGTCTCTGGCCAGTCTTCATCCCTGTTTTCTTGAAAGCATCTTTCACCTCCTTGTTCCTGAGGCTGTTCTTAATTAAATCTAGGCTCTAGAAGGTGTGTTAAGTAATAGTCCTCACTCAGGGATTGGTTGGGGAGCACGGCCTAGTGGTCATAGCTGCAACTGCTGACTGCCAAAGGGATTGTGGGGAGAAGAGCCCGAGTCCTCCCACTCCACTGTGCTCCAATCCTGGGCCCTGGCAACCTCTCGTTTGTCCCCCCTGCCCCGGGGCCAGTTTCGTCCAAGGCTTTCCCCTGGTGGGGAAATCCAAACCAAAAGAAGAGAGGGTTACCAATGTCCAAGATCCACAGAATACTTCCCTCTCTGGTTGTCTCTAGGGTGGGTCCTCCTTTCCCTCAGGGAGGGCCCCTTTGGGCAGTTGTGTGAGAGCCTTTAGGCTTCCCTCTGCTCTGCGCTGCTGGAGCTGTGGGCTGCAGGGCTGCTCACCTCCAGCTCTGCTACTCAAATGAGTTAATTCCCAGTTTTTAATGCCTCCAGCAGATGGAGCATTTGCTGCATGTGGAACCGGGAGGGGGGCACGGGTTCAGCCCAAAATAATCCCTTAACCCCTTCTTGTCCAGTGTGGGGTTTCTACATCACAGTTATGATTTTATATGTAACCATTGGTTTCCATTGCTTCTGCCTACTATCATTCGAATATCTGTGCTTTATTTAATAAACTTACATTTGATTTCACTATAAGCAACCCTGGATTGCCCTGGCAAGAATCACACCAACAATGCAAATTTACTCTTAGACCTTGGATGTCCCATGAAAGTTTCTTTACCCAACACACATTTCTATCATCAGCTTTTGGGAGAAAAAGGTCATATGGGAAATTTCAACCAGTTCTGATTAAAATAAGGAAGACTTTTTTCATAAAATCCAGATATCCTTGAATTACAGATTAGAGCTGCTCAAACAATGGGAAGGGGAGAGATGACATTTCAAAGTTTTCCTTTCTTTTTCTTTATTTTAATAGAATTAATTGCTTTTAAGGCCTGAAGGAGATTTCAAATGAATAAATTAAATAATTTTTCCTCATTTGATTTGTCAACATTCAAAATATTAATCAAAAAATTCCTGGAAATACAATACTTCAGAACAGGTTGACCAGTTTGATAAAGGGAAATTCTTTGTAGAGTTCAGATGCCATTTGGTCTCTTCAGAGCTGTAAAGTCCCATTAGAGTTTAGACAGTCCACGGATGACAAACCTGATGAAGGACAATAATCTCTGTCTTAACTGAATATCTTCATGCCTGTTTTCCGCAAGGCATCTTTCACCTCCTTGTTCCTGAGGCTGTAGATAATGGGGTTCAAGGTTGGAGTCACCACTGAGTAGAACAGAGAGAGTAACTTGTTCACATCTGGAGAGAAGCTGGACTTGGGGCGCACGTACATGATAAGGGCCATCCCATAGAACAACATCACCACAATGAGGTGTGAGGAGCAGGTGGAGAAGGCTCTGTGCCTGCCTTCAGCAGACCTAATTTTAAGGATGGTGGAGATGACACAGGTGTAGGAGACCAGGATCAGCAACAGTGGCAGAATGAGGATGACAGCAGCACCCACAATGATCTGGATCTCATTCCAGTAGGTGTCCCCGCATACCAGCTTCAGCACCGGCTGGATCTCACACAAGAAGTGGTTGATAACATTGGATCCACAAAAAGGAAGTGTGAAGATAAAGACTGTGTGCTCCAGAGCCACCAGCGTGCCACAGATCCATGAGCCACCAGACAGCTGGATGCAAACCCTCTTATTCATGATGGCCGTGTAGCGCAGTGGGTTGCATATGGCACAGTAGCGGTCATAGGCCATAGCAGCTAGGAGGAAGCACTCTGTTCCACCAAAGAATAGAAAGAAATACATTTGTACAGCACAACCAGCAAAGGAGATGGTTTTGTCTTCTGAGAGGAGGTTGGCCAGCATCTTGGGAAGAGTGACCGAGGTGTAGCAGATCTCCAGGAAGGACAAGTTCCTGAGAAAGAAATACATGGGGGTGTGAAGGGCCGGATCAACACTTATGGCAATGATTATGAGGATGTTGCCCAGCACTGTGATGATGTATATGGATAGAAACACCACAAACAGAATGATATTCCCGTCTGTGTGGTTAGAGAAGCCAAGTATGACAAACTCAGTCACGAAGGTCTTATTTCTCATTTTTTCTCGATCAACATACTTCATCTTGAGAAATAAAAAGAAAAACTACATATTAGTTTGGTACAGTGAATTAAATATATTTATCTATTTATCTATTAATCTATGTTCTTTCACCTATCTCTCCATGGAACCATACCTCTGCCTGTCTGATATGAATCAGGACCGGCCACCATTTTGGACCAATTATCTTATCACAACACAGTAAATCCAGAGTAACTTCACTGAAGTCAATGGTTTCCATTCTTTCCTCAGTATCGCTGGCTTTATATTAGTGTATGTTAATAAACTCAGTGGAAATGCACCTGTTCTATACTAGCATCAGAAGAAAAAATACTTGGATCAATGACCTTATAATTATATAAAACAGAGGTGCAACCAGAATCAGGTTCAATAGAGTTACACTAGTGTAAGTAATTTCAACATCTGCACTCAAGTTTCTTGGAACATGTATGTTAAAATAATATATCACCATTTATTTTATTCTCAACGGGAATGTGGAACAATCTGGGAAGCTGCGCCAATATACTTCAACTGAGCATATGGACGGGTTTATCGTAATTTCACTGCATTGCTATTCCAACTGTCTATATGAAAAGCACGTGTAGGGGTTATGCTATTCACTGTGCTACTCTATAGCACACACACACACACACACACACACACACACACATACATATAATCTAATGGCCTGTTTCTCCTCTCTTCTCCACGAAACCAATAACAGTCCATTGACTTCAGTGCCAGTAATCCTGATCTGATTTACTTTGTCCTCCCTTTCTTCATCCCTCCACCTCTGTTTGTGCCCCATTTTATCTACCCATTAATCTTCCCCTTTTCCCCATATCATAAAACTTTATTAATCCTCTTCATTTCACCAATTCTACTCTTACTTCAGAAAGTAAGGGTGCTCACCCGGAATCAAACCAATGGTCCATCTAGCCCAGTATCTTGTCTTCTGACAGTGGACGGTGTAAGATGATTCAAAGGGGATGAACAAGTTCAGAGTCATTAATGAGTGATCCATCCCCTCTCATCCAGTCCCGGCTTCTGATAGTTAGAAACTTAGGGACACCCAGAGCATGGGGTTGTGTCCTTGGCTATCTTTGATAATAGCTATTGATGGACTTATCTAATTCTTTTTTTAACCCAGTTATACTTTTGATCTTCACAACATCCCTGGCAATAAGTTCCACACGATCACTGTGTACATATGAAGAAATAATTCCTTATGCTTGTCTTAAACATGCTGCCTATTAATTTTATTGAGTTACCCCTGGTTTGTCATGTTATGCAAATGAGTAAATAAGACTTCTCTTTTCATTTTCTCCACACCATTCATGATTTGATAGAAGTCTAACATTTCCCCCATTAGTTGTCCCTTTCTTAAGCTTAATTATACTATGATAAATCAGCAGTAGCTTTATTGGAGCCAAATGAGTTGCAGTAACATTACATTATGGTAAGGAAGATGAGAACACATGTCTCTCCTTATGTAAACCATTTAGATAATGATTGTAAAAATTATTGTCCTCTTGAATGTGTATATATATGGGAATCAGTTTTTATTGAGTGCAATTTTTATTTGCATTTTATTTTATTTGTATTTGAGACCTGCTCATCACTAAAATTGCACCCTGAGTCTTCATCAAAAGTCCAATAATGAATTATTACTGAATAAATATTTTGACAGTCTCCTAAGTCTCTTTGTCAAATTACAGTTATTTAGGTCATGGTTCTCCTCTCTCTTATCCCTGTGAAACTCATTGCAATTAATGCAAATTACGCCAGTGAAAAATAGGAGGAAAGCTGTGGTAGCTAAACATCTACCCTATCAGATCATCTTCTGATGTACACAGTCATTTCATTGAAGTCCACATAGTTCCATCAGTGTAAACTCAATTAAGTGAGATCAGAGTTTTCATATTATTAACTATATTTGATCAAAAAACAGAATTTATGCCCCATGGTAAATACAAAGATTTCAAAATTTAATTTAATCACAAACCAGGATGAAAAGGCAAAATATCTGATTTTATTTTACAAAATTATTTATTCCAAAACTATTTTGTTGGAATCTTATGAATACATGATGAAATGTTTCATTTCAATCATCTAACAATATTTCATTTGAATGTATATTTGAATGATATCTTCCCATGTAATCATTTTGAATTGAATAAAATAGCCAAAACTTGCTGATAATGTCCTATCCAAATTTAGACAGAATCAATACGTTGCAATGTAAAGGTTTTGATTTAATCAAATCAGCATTTTCCGGTGGAAAACTGTTCTACTATTACCTGCAATACAGTCACTTGTGATTTTGCACGCAGTTGAATATCTGTGCTTGGAACTTTAAAACAGAGCACATTTCAGTTCAAGAAATAATAGGAATTTAAGGAGACTCATCTAGATTCAGAACATTTAGAAGAATCCAAAGGAAATATAGTCAAAACAAGAAATTTCTCACCTCTTCCGCAGGCCACATTCATCTCCTTTCTGTGATCAACAACAAATTCAGTATCAGAAGGAATCTGAAAATTTAACAGCTTCTTTAGAAACCCTGGGGACCTGGTCTTTGATTCACCTCAAATACCCCATTATATGAAGCCATATCATATCTATTCAGGCAGTGTCTTCCTCCCATTAAAATCAATACCAAATAGTTGACTTCAATAGGAGTACAATTTGGCACAGAATATTTGCATCTTTGGTTGTGTGTTAAAGTCCTAAATCCTGTAGGCACCTTTCGAAATTCCACCTCTCATAACCAAGCAAAGGCCTCATAGTTTGGTCCAAATGCAGGACGCCTCCAGCCAAATGCCATTGAGTGCACACAATTCCCACCCAAGGGAAATGGCAGGATCGTTGCATCACATCACAATTACAGGACTGAGCCCATGCTACCTTTGACAAATGGCAACTTCACAACATCAAAGGAAAGATTCTTAAAAACAATTAATAGCATCTTCATCTACAAAAGCTCCGTTATTTTCAATGTGAACAAGATTGGCAGAACCTGCTCCTAATTAATCAAGGGTAAAATTTTCTAATCAATCTAATCTATATAATTTTCTAAACATCTAAGTGATTTACAAGCTTAAGTACCAATTTTGAAAGTGACTTAGGCAGCCAGGCCCATGTTTATCAAGGTATGTACGTGCCTAATTCCCATTGACTTGACTCAGAGTTAGGCACCTGAATGACCTGAATCCTTTGCAAGTCTGGCCTTTAATGCACGTCAATGGAAACATTACCCCACAACTCATATCCTCATTGTGAGGAAGGGTTAGGGTTAGATTCACAAATAGAGTATGGTGCCTAAATGCTACTTTAGGTGCCTAAATCCCAGATTTAGCTACCACTGGTGTTCGCAAAGCCCTGTAGGCAGCTCAGTTTCTTGATGTCAATGTACCCTAGATGCCTGCTTGTAAGGCTCTGGGTGTGAGCAACGTGGCCTCTCTCTAGGCATCTGGATTCATAGATTCCAATGACAGACAGGACCATTGTGATCACCTCATCTGACCTCCTGTATGACACAGTCCACAGAACGTCCCCAAAATAATTCCTAGAACAGATCTTTTCGAAAAACATCCAATCTTGATTTTAAAATGGTCAGTGAGGGAGAATCCACCATGACCCTTGGTTAATTGTTCCAATGGGTAGTGTATGCCCTACTTTGGGTCTGAATTTGTCTAGCTTTAATTTTCAGCCATTCCATCATGTTATATCTTTTTCTTCTAAATTGAAGAGCCCATTATTAAAATATTTGTTCTCTATGTAGATACTTATACACTGTAATCAAGTCACCTCTTAATTTTCTCTTTCTAAAGCAAAATAGATTGAGCTCCTTCAGTCCATCACTGTGAGGCAGATTTTCTAATCCTTTAATCATTTTCATGGCTCTTCTCTGAAACCTCTCAAATTTATCAGTAACCTTCTTGAACCGTGGACAGAAGAAGTAGACAGCATTTCAGCATCAGAGGGATAGCCGTGTTAGTCTGAATCTCTAAAAAGTAACAGAGGGTCCTGTGGCACCTTTAAGTCCTTCTGTTAGTCTTAAAGGTGCCACAGGACCCTCTGTTAGCATTTCAGCAGTGGTTACACCACAGCAAATACAATGGTGAAATAACCCCTCTACTCCTACTTGAGATTCCCCTGTTTATGCATCACAGGATGGAATTAGCTGTTTGGGCCAAAGCATTGCACTGAGAGCTCATGTTCACCTTATTTTCTACTACAACCCTCAAATGTTTTCCAGAGTCACTGTTTCCCAGGATAGAGTCCCCCATGCTGTAAGTGTGGCCTGCATTCATTCTTCCTAGATGCATACATTTACATGTAGCCGGATTAAAAAGCCAATTGTATGCTTGTTCACAGTTAACCAAGCAATTCAGATCACTCAGAATCAGTGACCTATCAGCTTCATTATTTTATACAGCCCTAACTTTTGTGTCACCTACAAATATAATCCAGGTAATTGATGAAAATCTTGACTAGTGAAAGGCTAAGTACTGATACCTATAGGACCCTGTTAGACACACTCCCACTCAATGATGATTCCCTGTTTACAGTTGCATTTTGTGATCTAACAATTAGCTAGTTTTTAATGCATTTAATGTGAGCTGTCTTAATTTTATGTTGTTCTATTTTTTTTAATAAAAATGTTGTTTAGTACTGAGACAATGTTGTATATAAGGCTCAGTGAAACCCACAAACCAGCAAAGATAGAATCTTGGTGGTTCCTCCACTGGGCTGGGTCCTGTATCCACTCAATGACATACCTTGGGAATCTCCAGGAATAAACCTGAGCTAATCTATGCAATGGGTCTTACTCAAGGCACTGATTATAAACACCCGATATACACTTAGATTAGAGTAAACACACCTTTATCTAACAATTTAAGAAAATGTGATATAACAGGCTGAGATTAATTAAAAATGTCACAACCAATTTAAATCAGCGGGAGGCACTTCAATAAATCAATTAATAAATACAGTTTTCAGCAGTGAATGAAACTTAACCAGCTTACATTTCCACTAGCACCAATTACCCCACCCCAGAATGTGCCCTCCTTTCAATGCCAGAGTTCTAGACACTTGCATAGGCCTGCTAGAAGATGTTGAAGCTGGGGATAACATTTTGCCGGTCCAATAAAGCCATCCAGCCCAGTGTACAAGGGGCAGAGAGATGCTAACTTAGGGTCATTACATGCTTTGTAAGCCCTCTGGGAAGGTGGGAGTTTTTACAACCAGAGATCAATAACCCTGGATGGATGATAAGACCCCTTCATCTCTTCTTAGGCCTGGTCTACACTACGAGTTTAGGTCAAATTTAGCAGCGTTAACTAGAAATAAGCCTGGACACGTCCACACGACGAAGCCCCTTTTTTCGACGTAAAAAGCCCTTTAAACTGATTTCTGTACTCCACCTCCGATGAGGGGATTAGCACTGAAATCGGCCTTTCTGGGTCAGATTTGGGGTAGTGTGGATGGAATTTGATGGTATTGGCCTACGGGAGCTATCCCAGAGTGCTTCATTGTGACCGCTCTGGACAGCTGGCCAGGTAGACAAGAAAAGGCCCACGAAATTTTGAATTTAATTTCCTGTTTGCCCAGCGTGGAGAGCACAGGTGACCACATAGAGCTCATCAGCACAGGTAACCATGATGGAGTCCCAGGATCGCAAAAGAGCTCCAGCATGGACCGAACAGGAGGTACGGGATCTGCTCGCCATATGGGGAGATGAATAAGTGCTAGCTGAACTCCGTTTCAGTAAACGAAATGCCAAAACATTAGAAAAAGTCTCAAAGGGCATGAGGGACAGAGGCCATAACAGGGACGCATAGCAGTGCCGCATGAAAATGAAGGCGCTAAGACAAGCCTACCACAAAACCAGAGAGGCAAACGGAAGGTCCGGGGCAGAGCCGCAGACATGCTGCTTCTACGGTGAGCTGCATGCCATGCTAGGGGGTGCAGCCACCACTACCCCAACCTTGTGCTTTGAATCCATCAATGGAGAATCACGCAACATGGAAGCGGTTTTGGGGGACGAGGAAGATGATGATGAAGACAATGAAGATAGCTCCCAGCAAGGAAGCGGAGAAACCGGTTTCCCCAACAGCCAGGATATGTTTTTCACCCTGGACCTGGAGGCAGTAAACCCCGAATCCACCCAAGGCACGCTCCCAGACCCTGAGGGCACACAAGGCACCTCTCGTGAGTGTACCTTTGTATATATTACACATGGTTTGAAAGCAAGCGTGTTTAATGATTAATGATTAATTTGCCCTGGCATTCGCGGCCAGTGCAGCTACTGGAAAAGTCTGTTAACATGTATGGGGATGGAGCAGAAATCCTCCAGAGACATCTCCAGAAAGCTCTCCTTGATGTACTCGCAAAGCCTTTGCAAAAGATTTCTGGGGAGGGCTACCTTATTCCGTCCGCCATGGTAGGACACTTTACCACGCCAGGCCAGTGGCACGTAGTCTGGAATCATTGCATAACAAAGCATGGCAGCGTATGGTCCCGGTGTTTGCTGGCATGCAGACAACATCTATTCCTTATCTCTCTTTGTTATCCTCAGGAGAGTGATATCATTCACGATCACCTGGTTGAAATGGGGTGATTTTATTAAGGGGACATTCAGAGGTGCCCGTTCCTGCTCGGCTGAACAGAAATATTCCCCACTGTTAGCCACGCGTTGGGGGGGAGGGGTGAAGTGATCATCCCAGAGAATTGGGTGTGGGGCGGAGGGGTTAGTTGGGTTGTGCTGCATGTTAACCTGGAAACCGCAGCCCCTCCTTTTACATTGCAAACCCATTTTAAATGGCCAACCCAATGGTCGCTTGATATGGGAAATGAGGGCACTGCTGTTTGAAACCATTCCCACATGTTATGAAGGTTAAAAAAGCCAAAAGACTGTGGCTTACCATGGCTGCCTGCAAGCTGAATTCTGTTGTCTGGCACTGCGTGAGTGATCTCTCACACCAAACCGGCAAGCCCTCAATATAAGAGGAAAAATGCAATCTTGTAACGAAAGCACATGTGCTGTGTAAAGTGAACAGCAAAATTTAATGTGAAAGAGTGTACCCATTGTTCTCTAATATGTGTCTTTTAAACCACCTCTTCCTTTTCCTCCATGAGCTGCAAATGTTTCTCCTTTGCAGAGGTTAGTGAAGATTAGAAGGAGAAAACGGCGCACTCGGGATGATATGTTCTCGGAGCTCCAGATGTCCTCCCATGCTGAGAGAGCATAGCAGAATGTGTGGAGGCAGACAATGTCAGAGTGCAAAAAAGCACAATATGAACGAGCAGAGAGGTGGCGGGCTGAATCGCGGGCTGAAGAGAGCAAGTGGTGAGCTGAAGAGAATAGGTGGTGTCAGATTGCTGACAGAAGGCAAGAGTCGATGCTCCGGCTGCTGGAGCATCAAACTGATATGCTCCAGCATATGGTTGAGCTGCAGGATAGGCAGCAGGAGCAGAGACAGCTGCTACAGCCCCCGTGTAACCAACAAGTTCCATAGCCTCCTCACCCAGATGCCCAGCCACTCCACCCCAGAGGATTGCCAAAGCAACAGAATGCTGGCCTTCAATAAGTGTTAAAGTTTTAAAGTGCAGTGTGTCCTTGTCCTTCCCTCCTCCCCCACCCCACTTGGTGCTTCCCTCCTCCCCCATCACTCCCGGGCTACCTTGGCAGTTATCCCCCTATTTGTGTGATGAATCAATAAAGAATGCATGAATGTGAAGTAACAATGACTTTATTGCCTCTGCAAGCGGTGATCGAAAGGGGGAGGGGAGGGTGGTTAGCTTACAGGGAAGTAGAGTGAACCGGGGTGGGGGGGGGTTAATCAAGGAGAAAGAAACAGAAGTTTCACACCGTAGCCTGGCCAGTCACAAAACTGGTTTTAAAAGCTTCTCTGATGCGCACCGCGCCCTGCTGTACTCTTCTAACCGCCCTGGTGTCTGGCTGCATGTAATCAGCGGCCAGGGGATGTGCCTCAGCCTCCCACCCCGCCATAATTGTCTCCCCCTTACTGTCACAAATATTGTGGAGCGCACAGCAAGCAGTAATAACAATGGGAATATTGGTTTCGCTGAGGTCTATCTGAGTCAGTAAACTGCGCCAGCGCGCTTTTAAACGTCCAAATGCACATTCTACCACCATTCTGCACTTGCTCAGCTTATAGTTGAACAGGTCCTGACTACTGTCCAGGCTGCCTGTGTACGGCTTCATGAGCCATGGCATTAAGGGGTAGGCTGGGTTCCCAAGGATAACTATAGGCATTTCAACATCCCCAATGGTTATTTTCTGGTCGGGGAAGAAAGTTCCTTCCTGCAGCTTTTGAAACAGACCAGAGTTCCTGAAGATGCGTGCATCATGTACCTTTCCCAGCCATCCAATGTTGATGTTAGTGAAACGTCCCTTGTGGTCCACCAGTGCTTGCAGCAGCATTGAAAAGTACCCTTTTCGGTTTATGTACTCGCTGGCTTGGTACTCCGGTGCCAAGATTGGGATATCGGTTCAGTCTATCGCCCCACCACAGTTAGGGAATCCCATTGCAGCAAAACCATCCACTATGATCTGCACGTTTCCCAGAGTCACTACCCTTGACCAACTACCAGCAGGTCTTTGATTGCATTGGCTACTTGGATCGCAGCAGCCCCCACAGTAGATTTGCCCACTCCAAATTGATTCCCGACTGACCGGTAGTTGTCTGGCGTTGCAAGCTTCTACAGTGCTATCGCCACTCACTTCTCAATTGCGAGGGCTGCTCTCATCTTGTTATTCTGGTGCTTCAGGGCAGGAGAAAGCAACTCACAAATTTCCATGAAAGTGCCCTTATGCATGCGAAAGTTTCGTAGCCACTGGGAATCGTCCCACATCTGCAACACGTTGCGGTCCCACCAGTGTGTGCTTGTTTCCTGGGCCCAGAATTGGCGTTCCATGGCATGAACCTGCCCCATTAACACCATGATTTGCACATTGCTGGTGCCCATACTTTGTGAGAGGTCTATGTCCATGTCTATTTCTTCATCACTCTCGTTGCCGCGCTGCAGTCGCCTCCTCGCCTGATTTTGCTTTGGCAGGTTCTGGCTCTGCATATACTCCTGAATAATGCACATGGTGTTTATAGTGATCATAATTGCCGCAGTGATCTGAGCGGGCTCCATGATCCCAGTGCTATAGCGTCTGGGCTCAAAAAAGCTGCAAAACTATTGTCTGATGGAGGGAGGGAGGGGCAACTGACGACATGGCTCAGGGAATTAAAATCAACAAAGGTGGCTGTGCATCAGGGAGAAACACAAACAACTGTCACACAGAATGGCCCCCCCAAAGATTGAACTCAAAACCCTGGGTTTAGCAGGCTGTTGATTTCACGGAGGGAGGGTGAAGCAAATGAATACAGAACAAATCTGGTCCATCTATCTTTTACATCTTAGGTTGGCAGCAGATGGTGCAGCATGACTGATAGCCATTGGCATCTTCTGGGTGCTTGGCAGAAGATGCTGCATTATGATTGCTAGCCATCATTGTCAAGACGGTGCAATAGGACTGCCGGCAGGACTGAGTCTCCAGGAGACAAAACATGTCTGCCCAGGCACCTCTGACCGAACTCACTGAGGAGTACGACGGCGACGGATACCAATTGTAATGCACCATCTGCTGCCAAAAGGCAAGGAGCTGCTGCTGTATAGCAATGCACTCCCACATCTGCCAGCACCAAGTATGCCGATGATGGCTACCAGTCATACTGCACCGTCTACTGCCAAAAGGCAATTAGCTGCTGCTGTGTAGCAATGCAGTACCATGTCTGCCGGCACCCAGATGACGTATGGTGATGGTGAGCTGAGCTGAGCGGGCTCCATGCTTGCTGTGGTATGTCGTCTGCACAGGTAACCCAGGAAAAAAGGCGCAAAGCGATTGTCTGCCGTTGATCCGAGGGAGGGGGGGCTGACGACATGTACCCAGAATCCCCCGCTACACTGTTTTTGCCTCATCAGGCATTGGGATCTCAACCCAGAATTCCAATGGGCGGCGGAGACTGCGGGAACTGTGGGATAGCTACCCATAGTGCAACGCTCCAGAAGTCGACGCTAGCCTCGGTACTGTGGATGCAGTCCGCCGACTTAATGCACTTAGAGCATTTTATGTGGGGACACACACAATCGACTGTATAAAAACAATTTCTAAAAAAACGGCTTCCATAAATTCAACCTAATTTCGTAGTGTAGACATACCCTCAGACTCAGGCAACCCTTTATAGTCTCTTTGCTGTCCCCATTCCCTTGCAAGCACTTTCCCAAACAACAAAAGTGGTGGTTACTCAAATTTGGGGTTGCTAAATTTCTGATTACAGAAAACCAAACACTCTTGACCCAAACCCAGACCCCCCTTCTCTGAGGTCCCACCCCACTCACTCCATCCCCCATCCTTCCATTTCTCGCTCTCCCCAACCTTCCCTGACTTGCTCAATTTCCCCAGGCTGGTGCACAGGTTTGGGTTGTGGAAGGCGATGAGGGCTCTGGCTGGGAGTGCAGGCTCTGGGGTGGGGCTGAGGATGAGGGGATTGGGGTGCAGGAGGGGGCTCTGAGCTGGAGCCAAGTGATTCAGAGTGTGGGAGGGAGTGAGGGTTCCGGCTGGGGGTACAGGCTCTGGGGCGGGGCCAGAAATGAGGGGTTCAGAGTGTGGGAGGGAGCTCTGGACCTTAGCAGGGGGTTGGAGTGCAGGATGGGATTAGGGCTCCAGCTGGGGGTGTGGGCCCTGGAGTGGGGCTGGTGATGAGGGGTTTGAGGTGCAAGAGGGGGCTCCATTCTGGGGCAGAGGTGTTTGGAGTGTGGGGGGTGGATCAGGGCTGGGGAAGGGGGTTGGGTTGCAGTAGGAGGTGTGGGCTTCAGGTGGCACTTACCTCAAGTGTCTCCCGGAAGCAGTGGCATGTCCCCCTTCCATCTCCTAGGAGGATCGCAGCGAGGCGGCTCAACGTGATGCACCATCCACAGGCACCACCCCCACAGCTCCCATTGGCTGTGGTTCCTGGACAATGGGAGCTGGGGAGCCGGAGCTCAGAGCAGGGGCAGCACACAGAGCTCCCTGGCTGCCCCATAGCCTAGGAACCAGAGGGGGGACATGCCGCTGCTTCCAGGAACCATGCGGAGCCAGGACACGCAGGGAGGTTGCCTTATCCTGCTGCGCTGCCAACTGGACTTTTAGTGGCCTGGTCAGCACTGGTTACTGGAACCGCCAGTGTCCCTTTTTGACCAGGAGTTCTGGTCAAAAACCAGATGTTTACAACCCTACTCACACTGTCTTTACTGCAGGCCCACTTCAGTCAGTTCTGGGTACAGCAACATTCTCTGCACTGGCTTCACTGGCCCAACAATAGCTGCCCTGGCTCCTGGCTAGGTCAAAGTCCCAGCAGACTCTCAATAGCAGCTTCTGGCTTTATAGCAGCAGCTTAGCAGCAGTCCTGGCTTGCAAAGAGCTTCACAAAGAAATCTCCACAGACACCCCTCCCCCCACAGCAGGATCTCTGCTCCCCACCAAGATGAAGCCCACTGCATGCTCTCCCTGCATCCCTTGGAAGCAGAAGTGTCCAAGGCTGGATTGCTGCTCTCAGGATTTTCCCAATTGTAACAATCCCAAATCAATTCAGAGATCCCTCTACTAGAGGGTACCTACAGTTAGGACACCCACCTGGGGTATAGGACATCCACTGTTCAAGTTCCCCTCCCCCTGAAAAGGACAAAGAATTTGAGCAGACATTTCCTGCCTCATGGCTTTTTGATAAATACTTGCATATTCATTAGGTGAAAGAGCATGTGAGACTCACTCTCCAGTTTGGTGGTTGGGGTTCTCCCCTGGAAGGTGGCAGCCTCAGGAGCCAGGTGCACTGCTCTGACAACTCTTTAATTATTTATGTAAATTGGAACTCCATTCAACAGGTAAGGCTCAGGGAACCCCACAGCAGAATGTCCCAGAGCTCAGTGGTTAAGGCACTCATCTGGGAGGTGGAAACCCCCTCTACAAATCCCTTCTCCTCATCAGATAGATAGGAAATTGAACGGGGGGTCTCCCACCTCCCAGGTGTGTACCAAAGCCTCTAAGCTAAAAGGTATAGGGAAGCTTCTATTGCACCCAACTCCTCCTCCATTGTTTCTTGCACGAAACCCCTTAGGAACCTACCTCCAGCAGACAGTTCCTGTCTGTACATCACAAGAAGAGATAGGCACTTCACTTCAGCCTGGATCTAGGCACTGGACTCCTGTTGAGGGGCAGGGCCTAGCACATATGCCTCAACTCAGCATATCCCATTAGCAAGTTTAGGTAGCTCCCCACACTGAATCCTGACTTTTGTGGAGCCCATTGTTTGGTGCCTATCTCCCTCCTCTCATTCTACAGGGAACCTAGGCCCCAAACCCAGGCTTTGTGAATCACAGTGTCTTTCAATATGCCTAAAATTTAAGCATGGCGAGAAGGAGACATATTAATCACACTGGATGTACCCCGATGAACAATGAATTCCTGGTCAAAAATAGATGCTGTGATTAATGGCTTTACATGTCCCAGGACCAAAGAATGGTATATATGAGTTCACCAGCAATGCAGATTTCCTCTTAGACCTCAGATATCCCATGTGCAATCTAATTATAAATGATATTATGGTTTGAATTAGAACTGATTGACAAATGGGAAGGAATAATAGTTGACATTCTTTTTGAGATATCTGACATTCCTTTCAAAGCATATTTTGAAATTAATTGCAAAGTGCTAAAAATTTAAAATACTTCTACTGAAGGTGAAAAAATAATAGCAAAACATTTTCAAGCTCCTCCACCCAATACATGTTTTTTTCTTTGACTTTAGTGAAGAGAAATCTTTGAGGAATTTAGAAATTTCAACCAACTCTAATTTAAATATGAGAGATTTTTCTACAAAATATAGATATACTAGAATTAGAACAGGTCAAAAAATGCGAAGAGGGAGCAGTGTAATTTTCTTTTCTTTTCTAAATAGTCACAGTTTTTTAGGACAGAAGGGGATTGAAAAAAATCCTAATTTCTTTTGCTGAAATTCATAATTTTAATTTAAAAAATTAATTAAAATACAAACTTCAAAAAAAAAAAGTTCTCCAGCACTACCTTTGATTAGATAAAATTTCTTTATAATGCTGAGACGTGTCTTGGTCTCTTCCATGCTGTAGAGTCTCTTGAGAGGTGAGATATTCCCTAGGGGATAACCCAGCTGAAGGGAAATTGTCTATTTTTCTGGATGAAATATCTTCATCCCTGTTTTCCTCAAAGCACCTTTCATCTCCTTGTTCCTGAGGCTGTAGATAATGGGGTTCAAGATCGGAGTCACCACTGAGTAGAACAGAGAGAGTAACTTGTTCACATCTGGAGAGAAGCTGGACTTGGGGCGCACATACATGATAAGGGCCGTCCCATAGAACAATGTCACCACAATGAGGTGCGAGGAGCAGGTGGAGAATGCTCTGCGCCTGCCTTCAGTGGACCTAATATTAAGGATGGTGGAGATGATACAGATGTAGGACACCAGGATCAGCATGAAAGGCAGTATTAGGACGAAGGCAGCACCCAAAATTATCAGGATCTCAATCCAAGAGGTGTCCCCGCACACCAGCTTCAGCACCGGCTGGATCTCACAAAATAAGTGATTGATTACATTGGATCCACAAAAAGGAAGTGTGAAGACAAAAGTTGTGTGCCCCATGGCCGCCAAGGTGCCACAAATACATGAGCCACCTGTCAATTGGATGCAAACCCTCTTATTCATGATGGCAGTGTAGTGCAGTGGGTTGCATATGGCACTGTAGCGGTCATAGGCCATACAAGCAAGCAGGAAGCATTCAGTAACACCGAAGAATAGAAAGAAATACATCTGTACAGCACAACTGGCAAAGGACATGGTTTTACTCTCTGAGACCAAGTTGGCTAGTATCTTGGGTAGAGTCACTGATGTGTAACAGATCTCCAAGAAAGACAAGTTCCTGAGGAAGAAATACATAGGGGTGTGAAGAACAGGATCCACACTTATGATGATAATGATGAGGATGTTGCCCAGCACTGTGATGATGTAAATACATAGAAATACCATGAATAAAACAGGATTCATGTCTGGGTAATTAGAGAAGCCCAGTATGACAAACTCAATCACAGACGTGTTTTTTCTCATTTTCTTCTTCAGTATAATTCAACTTGAGAATTAAAAAGAAAAACTACATATTAGTTTGATACTTTAAATCAAGTCAAACTGATATCTATCTATCTATCTATCTATCTATCTATCTATCTATCTATCTATCTATCTATCACAACTTGTCCACTATCTCTCCACACATACATCCCTCCGTCTGTCTGATATGAATCAGGACCAACACTATTTTGTTCCAATTCTCCTGTCACAACACTATCAATCTGGAGTAACTTCAATAAGGTTGATGGTTCGCATTCTCCTCTCAGTCACAACAGGTTTATATTGGTGTATGCTCCTAACCTCAGTGTAAATATACCTTTTTTACTAGCATCAAAGGAAAAAAAACGTTGACTGATGAAATTGTACGTATGTAAACCATGAGTGCGATCAGAAACAGCTTCAATGGATTTACAGTGATGGAACTAAATGTCAGAATCTGCCTCCAAGTCTTTTGGGGCATGTATGTTAAAATAATATATGACCCCTTAGCAGATTTTCGCCTGGTGTGTGGCACAATCAAGGAAGCTAGGCCAATATACATCAGCTGAGAACATAGAGTTGTTTATCATAATTTCACTGCATTACAATTCCAACAGACTACATGGGAATACATGTGAGAGTTATGTTATGCATTTTGCAACAGAGATGGCTTGTTTCTCCTCTCCTTTCCATGAAATTGGCAACAGTCCATTGGCTTCAGTGCCCTTAATCCTGATTTCATACACTTTGTCCCCTCTACATTCATGCCTGCACCTCTGTTTGTGCCTCTATCTACCCATTTATCTTTCCATTTCCCACATTCTAAATCTTTTGTAATCCCTTTCTTTTCCACAACTGTCCTCTTACTGACACTGCAATAAATTAGGAGTAGCTTCACTGGACCCAAGTGGCTTCCATGAATATTACAGTATAGTAAGGAAAATTAGGGTCCATGTTTCTCTGTATGGGTACATCAATACTGCACAGTACTTATGGAGGCATATATGATACGACCCTCTAACATGGCAGTTTAGATGGTAAGGCATGGCTTAGGTGGGTAAAGGCATGCAAGATACTTAGGGTATGTACCCTACATAGCTCTCTACATTCCTTAGCAATGCCTGCCCCATCTACACTTCTATTTTAGCAGCGTAGTGTCCTGCAAACACCCCCCTGCTGGAGCGTTTCCCCACCACAGGGAATGAGTGTGGAAATGGGGAAAAATTCCTACATCTCCCCACAGTCTCCCACTGCTGGAGCCTTTCACTGCCACACATAACTACTAGGGCTGTCAAACAATTAAAAAAAATAATCACGATTAAAAAAAATTATCACGATTAATCGCACTGTTAAACAACAATAGAATACCATTTATTTAAATAGTTTTGGATGTTTTCTACATTTTCAAATATACAGATTTCAATTACAATACCGAATACAAAGCATACAGTGCTCACTTTATATTTATTTTTGATTACAAATATTTGCACAGTAAAAAAATAAAAGAAATAATATATTTCAATTCACCTAATACAAGCACTGTAGTGCAATCTCTTTATAATGAAAGTTGAACTTACAAATGTAGAATTATGTACAAAAAATAACTGCATTCTAAAAAAAAAAACCAAATGTAAAACTTTACAACCTACAAGTCCACTCAGTCCTATTTTAGCCAATCACTCAGACAAACAAGTTTGGTTACAATTTGCAGGAGATAATGCTGCCCACGTCTTGTTTACAATGTCACCTGAAAGTGAGAACAGGTATTTGCATGGCTCTGTTGTAGCCAGCATCGCAAGATATTTACGTGCAGATGCACTTCATATGTCCCTTCATGCTGCAACCACCATTCCAGGGGACATGCGTCCATGCTGATGTCGGGTTCTGCTCAATAACAATCCAAAGCAGAGCAGACTGACACGTGTTCATTTTCATCATCTGAGTCAGATGCCACCAGCAGAAGGTTGATTTTCTTTTTTGATGGTTCGGGTTCTGTAGTTTCCACATCAGAGTGTTGCTCTATTAAGACATCTGAAAGCATTCTCCACACCTCGTCCCTCTCAGATTTTGGAAGGCACGCCACATTCCTAAACCTTGGGTTGAGTGCTGTATCTATTCTTAGAAATCTCACATTGGTACCGTCTTTGTGTTTTGTCAAATCTGATGTGAAAATGTTCTTAAAACGAACATGTGCTGGGTCATCATCTGAGACAGCTAGAATATGACATATATGGCAGAATGTGGGTAAAACAGAAGAGGAGACATACAATTCTCCCCCAAGGAGTTCAGTCACAAATTTAATTAATGTGTTATTTTTTTAATGAGCATCATCAGCATGGAAGCATGTCCTCTGGAATGGTAGCTGAAGCATGAAGGGGCATATGAATGTTTAGCATATCTGGCACGTAAATACATAAGAACATAAGAAAGGCCGTACCGGGTCAGACCAAAGGTCCATCTAGCCCAGGATCCAGTCTACCGACAGTGGCCAATGCCAGATGCCCCAGAGGGAGTGAACCTAACAGGCAATGATCAAGTGATCTCTCTCCTGCCATCCATTTTCATCCTCTGACAGACAGAGGCGAGGGACACCATTCCTTACCCGTCCTGGCTAATAGCCATTAATGGACTTAACCACCATGAATTTATCCAGTTCTCTTTTAAACTGTGTTATAGTCCTAGCCTTCACAACCTTCTCAGGTAAGGAGTTCCACAAGTTGACTGTGCGCTGCGTGAAGAAGAACTTCCTTTTATTTGTTTTAAACCTGCTGCCTATTAATTTCATTTGATGATCCCTAGTTCTTGTATTATGGGAATAAGTAAATAACTTTTCCTTATCCACTTTCTCCACATCACTCATGATTTTATATACCTCTATCATATCCCCCCTTAGTCTCCTCTTTTCCAAGCTGAAGAGTCCTAGCCTCTTTAATCTCTCCTCATATGGGACCCGTTCCAAACCCTTAATCATTTTAGTTGCCCTTTTCTGAACCTTTTCTAGTGCCAGTATATCTTTTTTGAGATGAGGAGAATACTGTATGCAGTATTCGAGATGAGGGCATACCATTGATTTATATAAGGGCAATAATATGTTCTCAGTCTTATTCTCTATCCCCTTTTTAATGATTCCTAACATCCTGTTTGCTTTTCTGACCGCCTCTGCACACTGCGTGGACATTTTCAGAGAACTATACACGATGACTCCAAGATTTTTTTCCTGACTTGTTGTAGCTAAATTAGCCCCCATCATATTGCATGTATAGTTGGGGTTATTTTTTCCAATGTGCATTACTTTACATTTATCCACATTAAATTTCATTTGCCTTTTTGTTGCCCAATCACTTAGTTTTGTGAGATCTTTTTGAAGTTCTTCACAGTCTGCTTTGGACTTAACTATCTTTAGCAGTTTAGTATCATCTGCAAACTTTGCCACCTCACTGTTTACCCCTTTCTCCAGATCATTTATGAATAAGTTGAATAGGATCAGTCAGAGGACTGACCCTTGGGGAACACCACTAGTTACCCCTCTCCATTCTGAGAATTTACCATTTATTCCTACCCTTTGTTCCCTCTCTTTTAACCTGTTCTCAATCCATGAAAGGACCTTCCCTTTTATCCCATGGCAGCTTAATTTACATAAGAGCCTTTGGTGAGGGACCTTGTCAAAGGCTTTCTGGAAATCTAAGTACACTATGTCCACTGGATCCCCCTTGTCCACATGTTTGTTGACCCCTTCAAAGAATTCTAATAGATTAGTAAGACATGATTTCCCTTTACAGAAACCATGTTGACTATTGCTCAACAGTTTATGTTTTTCTATGTGTCGGACAATTTTATTCTTAACCATTGTTTCGACTAATTTGCCCGGTACAGACGTTAGACTTTCAGAACTCTTGGGTGAATGTCATCTGGTCCCGGTGACTTGTTAATGTTAAGTTTATCAATTAATTCCAAAACCTCCTCTCGTGACACTTCAATCCGTGACAGTTCCTCAGATTTGTCACCTACAAAAGCCAGCTCAGGTTTGGGAATCTCCCTAACATCCTCAGCCGTGAAGACTGAAGCAAAGAATCCATTTAGTTTCTCCGCAATGACTTTATCGTCTTTAAGCGCTCCTTTTGTATCTCGATCATCAAGGGGTCCCACTAGTTGTTTAGCAGGCTTCCTGCTTCTGATGTACTTAAAAAACATTTTGTTATTACCTTTGGAGTTTTTGGCTAGCCGTTCTTCAAACTCCTCTTTGGCTTTTCTTATTACATTCTTGCACTTAATTTGGCAGCGTTTATGCTCCTTTCTATTTGTCTCACTAGGGTTTGACTTCCGCTTTTTAAAGGAAGTCTTTTTATCTCTCACTGCTTCTTTTACATGGTTGTTAAGCCACGGTGGCTCTCTTTTAGTTCTTTTACTGTGTTTCTTAATTTGGGGTATACATTGAAGTTGGACCTCTATTATGGTGTCTTTAAAAATTCCCCTTGCAGCTTGCAGGGATTTCACTTTAGTCACTGTACCTTTTAACTTCTGTTTAACTAAACCCCTCATTTTTGCATAGTTCCCCCTTTTGAAATTAAATGCCAGAGTGTTGGGCTGTTGAGATGGTCTTCCCACCACAGGGATGTTGAACGCTATTGTATTATGGTCACTATTTCCAAGCGGTCCTGCTATAGTTACCTCTTGGACCAGCTCCTGCGCTCCACTCAGGACTAAATCTAGAAGTGTCTCTCCCCTTGTGGGTTCCCGTACCAGCTGCTCCATGAAGCAGTCATTTAAAGTATCGAGAAATTTTATCTCTGCATTTCGTCCTGAAGTGAAATGTTCCCAGTCAATATGGGGATAATTGAAATCCCCCACTATTATTGAGTTCTTAATTTTGATAGCCTCTCTAATTTCCCTTAGCATTTCATCATCACTATCACCGTCCTGGTCAGGTGGTTTATAATAGATCCCTAATGTTATATTCTTATTAGAGCATGAAATTTCTATCCATAGAGATTCTATGGAACATGCGGATTTGCTTAAGATTTTTACTTCATTTGATTGTACATTTTCTTTTGCATATAGTGCCACTCCTCCCCCTCCCCCCGGCACAACCTGTTCTGTCCTTCCGATATATTTTGTACCCCAGAATGATTGTGTCCCATTGATTGCTCTCAGTCCACCAGGTTTCTGTGATGCCTATTATATCAATATCCTCCTTTATCACAAGGCACTCTAGTTCACCCATCTTATTATTTAGACTTCTAGCATTTGTGTACAAGCACTTTAAAAACTTGTCACTGTTTATTTGTCTGCCCTTTTCTGATGTATCAGATTCTTTTTTATGTGAATGTTTATCATCAGATCTGGCCCCTACTTTATCCTCTTCCATCCTCTGCTCCTGACTATAACCTGGAGATTCTCTATCATTAGACTCTCCCCTAAGAGAAGTCTCTGTCCGAGCCACATGGTCCTCTGCAGCAGTCGACTTCCCCCATCTCCTAGTTTAAAAACTGCTCTACAAGCTTTTTAATGTTTAGTGCCAGCAGTCTGGTTCCACTTTGATTTAGGTGGAGCCCATCCTTCCTGTATAGCCTCCCCCCATTCCAGAAGTTTCCCCAGTTCCTAATGAATGTAAACCCCTCCTCTCTACACCATCGTCTCATCCACGCATTGAGACTCTGAAGCTCTGCCTGCCTACCTGGCCCTGCGCATGGAACTGGGAGCATTTCTGAGAATGCCACCATAGAGGTCCTGGATTTCAGTCTCTTCCCTAGCAGCCTAAATTTGGCCTCCAGGACATCTCTCCTACTCTTCCCTATGTCATTGGTACCTAGTACCATGACCACTGGCTCCTCCCCAGCACTACACATAAGTCTGTCTAGATGCCTCAAGAGATCCGCAACCTTCGCACCAGGCAGGCAAGTCACCATATGGTTCTCCCGGTCATCACAAACCCAGCTATCTACATTTCTAATGATCGAATCTCCCAATACTAATACCTGTCTTTTCCTAGCAACTGGAGTTCCCTCCCCCGGAGAGGTAACCTCAGTGCGAGAGGCAACCCCAGCACCGTCTGGAAGGAGGGTCCCAACTATGGGAAGGTTTCCCTCTGCTCCCGTTGACTGCTCTGCTTCCCTGGGCCTTTCATCCTCCTCAAAAGCACAGGGACTGTCTGACCAGAGGTGGGACAATTCTACAGTGTCCCGGAAAGCCTCATCAACATACCTCTCTGCCTCCCTTAGCTCCTTCAGTTCCGCCACCCTTGCCTCCAGAGTCCGTACGTGGTCTCTGAGGGCCAGGAGCTCCTTGCACCGAATGCACACATATGCCACCCACCCACGGAGCAGATAATCATACATGCTACACTCAGTGCAATAAACTGGATAGCCCCCACTCTGCAGCTGGGCTTCTGCCTGCATTTTCTCCTAGTTAATGAAGGGGTTGTTTAAAGCAAGAAGGTTTGAATGTAGTTTGTGCTATAGGTTTTAAGGGGAATAAAGGGTTAAGATAGAACCGGCAAGGGACCCCGCTCCCTTCCTGCTCCCCTTCCAAACTCCCTTGCGAAACTCCCTGTTAGCAGCCCCTGTTTGCAAAAGCTCCCTGGTCACTTGTGCGCTGCTTTATAAAGCCCTGGCCTGGGTGAATGCCCCGCCCACTGATTAAGGCTCAGCCAATTACCAGAGGCTTCTAGCCTTCAGACCTTCCTTTGAAGCTCACAGCTTCCAACTGCCAGCCACAGCACACGGTCCTTCAAACAACCAAACAAACAAACAGACTGACAAACACAAGCTCAGCACACAGCAAGTAACCGCCAAACACAAACAAACACACTCTACAGACAGTCACTTACCCCAAGGGTCCTGTATTTGCTCCTCCTTCACCTGGAGAACTCCCTTGCGAAACTCCCTGTTAGCAGCCCCTGTTCACAAAATACCTTTCAACACCGGCTACAAAAGTGCCATGCAAAAACCTGTTCTCACTTTCAGGTGACATTGTAAATAAGACGCAGTGAGCAGTATTTCCCATAAATATAAAAACATTTGTTTGTTTTAGCAATTGGCTGAACGAGTAGGACTGAGTGGACTTGTAGGCTCTAAAGTTTTACATTGTTTTGTTTTTGAGTGCAGTTATGTAACAAAAAATAATCTACATTTGTAAGTTACACTTTCATGATAAAGAGATTGCACTACAGTACTTGTATGAGGTGAATTGAAAAATATTATTTATTTTATTTATCTTTTTACAGTGCAAATATTTGTAATAAAAAATAAGAATATGAAGTGAGCACTGTACACTTTGTATTCTGTGTTGTAATAGAAATCAATATATTTGAAAATGCAAAAAACATCAGAAATATTTAATAAATTTAAATTGGCATTCTTTTGTTTAACAGTGCAATTATTCACAATTATTTTTTTAATCACACTTCATTTTTTGAGTTAATCATATGAATTAACTGCGATTAAGCAACAGCCCTAATAATACACACTGAAGTGTGATCATGGACTTCCTTTCACTGTGGCATATAGATATAGACATAGTCCTGTACCCTACCCAGTGCCACCAGTGAAGACAAAGCCTTGATGAAAGATTTGTAGATCATGCTTGGAAAGGGTTATTGTTCTCTTGAATGTGTACTTTAAAAAGGAATCAGTATTATTGAGTTCAGTTTTTATTTTATCATCTGTATGAGACCTACTCATCACTGAAATTTAACTTCCTTATGCTTGTTTGGAAGTATCAAATTGAACTGAATAAATATTTTGACAGTTTCTCAAATGTCTTTGTCAATCTACAATTATTTAGGCATGTTTCTCCTGTCTGTAAATGGAAGTAAATCATAACTAACTACCACAGTTTCTCCTAAGATGACTCACTCAAATTGATGCAGTTACACCAGTGAAAAACAGGAGTGAAGATGTGGTAGCTCTACATCTATCCCATCAGATCTTCTTCTGATGTCATGTGGTTCCATCAGTGCAAACCCAATGTAAATGAGATCAGAATCAAGCAATTCATCTGCCTGTTTCATAGTATTAACTATATTTGGTCAAAAAATTGAATTTATGACCCATGGTAAATGCTAAGTTTTCAAAAGTTCATTAAATCACAAATCAGGATGAAAGGCAAATGCTCAGATTTTTTTAATGAAGAATGATATAGTCAAAAAAATTTCTTTGAACCTTATAAGCATGTTAGAATGTTTCATTTCAGTAATGTAAAAATGTTTCATTTTAATAAGATCAAATAATATCCCTCAATGTTATCATTTTAATTGGAACAGAATAGAAAGGAATAGAATAGACAAAACACTTTGATAATGTTATTTCAAAATGTAGACAAAATCAATACATTCCAATGTAAAAGGCTTTGGTTCCATCCAACCAGCATTTTCTGATGGAAAATTGTTGTGTTGGAATATTTTCAAACAGTTCTACAATTAACTGCAGTAGAGTTACCCAGCATTTACGCCAAGTGGGATTGAACTCAGGGCTTTTAAACAGAGCACATTTAAATTGAAGAAATAATAGGAATTTCACAAGACTCATCTAGATTTAGATCACTTAGAAGAATCCAAAGAAAATATACATAATTCTAGACAAATCAAGGAATTTCTCACCTGCTCTGTATCCGACATTCATCTCCTCTCTGTGGTTACCAAAGAATTCAGTCATGGATGGAACTGCAATATTTAACAGCTTCTTTATAAGCCCCAGGGACCTGGGGTTTGATACACCTTGGATGTCTCATTACATGAAGTGATAACATCATTATAATGGGAATACTGTACTCTTTCTCCTCTTGAAATCAGTGCTAAATATCTAATCATTTCAACAAAGTAGAATATGGCATTGAATATTTTGCATCTTTGGGACAGATATCCAGCTGGCAGTTAAGCTCCTCAATCCCATGGACACATTTCCAAATTCCACCTCTCATACCCAAACAAGGACCTCAGGGTTTGGTTCAAGTGCAGGACGCCTCCAGCAAAATGCCACTGAGTACTTGCAATTCCCACCCAAGGACAATGGCACAATGCTCGCATCACATCACAATTAATGGACTGAGCCAATGCTGCTTTCAACAATTGACAACGTCACGAGGGCAAAGGGAAGATTCTAAAAAACAATAAATTTTTCCTTCATCTACAGAAGCCCATTATTTTCAGTGTGAATAAGATTCTCCGAACCTGCTCCTAATTAATCAAGGGTGAAATTTGCTAACCAAGCTAATCTAAATAATTTTTCAAAACATCTTTTTGATTTACAAGCTTAAGTACCCTTTTTGAAAGTTACTTAGGCAGCCAGGCCCATGTTTATCAAGGTATATACATTCCTAATTCCCATTGACTTGACTCAGAGTTAGGCACCTGAATACGTTTGAAAATCTGGCCTTCAATGCACGTCAATGGAAACATTACCCCATAACTCATATCCTCATTGTGAGGAAGAGTTTGGGTTAGATTCACAAAGGTAGTTTGATGCCTAACTGACACTTTAGGGGCCTAAGTCCCAGATTTAGCTACCACTGGTATTCACAAAATCCTGGAGGCACCTCAGTTTCTTGGTGTCAACATTCGCTAGGTACCTGGTTGTAAGGCTCTGGGCATGAGCAGAGCAGCCTCTCTCTAGGTCTCTGGATTCAAAGATTACAAGAACATAAGAGACCATTGTGATGATCTGTGATGATTACAGTCTGACCTCCTGTATGACACAGTCCACAGAACTTCCCCAAAATAATTCATAGAACAGATCTTTTTCAGATACATCCAACCTTGATTTAAAAATTGTCAGTGAGGGACAATCCACCATGACTCTTGTTTAATTGTTCCAATGGTTAATTACCTCCTCCATTAAAAATGTTGCACATTATTTCTGGTCTGAATTTGACTTATTGCAAATTCCAGTTATTGGATCATGTGAGAACTTTTGGTTCTAGTTTGAAGAGCCCATCATTATATACTTGTTCCCAATGTAGATAGTTGTACACTGTAATCAAGTCACCCATACATTTTCTCTTTCTAAAGCTAAACAGATTGAGCTCATCTAGTCTATCACTATAAGGCAGGTTTTTGAATCCTTTAATCATTTTCATGGCTCTTCTCTGAAACCTCTCAAATTTATCAATAGCCATATAGAATTGTGGACAGAAGAACTAGACACAGTATTTCAGCAGTGATCCCAACAGTAGCAAATACTGTGGTGAAATAAACTCTCTACTCCTACTCGAGATTCCATTGTTTATACATCACAGGATGGAATTAGTTCTTTTGGCCAAAGCATCGTACTGGGAGCTCATTCTGTACCCAGAAAGATAATGGAGCAAAAAATTAAGCAATCAATTTGCAAATTTGCAAAGACATAGAAGATAATAAGGTGATAAATAACTGTCAGCATGGATTTCTCAAGAACCAATCATGTTAAATCAATCTGATAGTTTCTTTGCCAGGGTAACAAACCTTGTGGATAGTGGGGAAGTGGTAGATGTGGTATATCTTGACTTTAGTAAGACTTTTGATACTGTCTCACATGATGTTCTCATAAACAAACTAAGGAAATACAACCTAGATGAGCCACTATAAGGTGAGTGCATAACTGGTTGGAAAATCATTCCCAGAGAGTAGTTATCAGTGGTTCACAGTCATGCTGGATGGGCATAATGAGTGGGGTCCCACAGGGATTGGTTCTGGGTCCGGTTCAGTTTAGTATCTTCATCAATGATTTAGATAATGGCATAGAGAGTACATTTATAAAGTTTGTGGATGATACCAAGCAGGGAGGGGTTGCAAGTACTTTGGAGGATAGGATGAAAATTCAAAATGATTTGGACAAACTGGAGAAATGGTCTGAAGTAAATAGGATGAAATTCAATAGGACAAATACAAAGTAGTCCACATAGGAAGGAACAATCAGTTGCACACATACAAAATGGGAAATGACTGCCTAGGAAGAAGTACTGCGGAAAGGGATCTGGAGGTCATAGTAGATCACAAGCTAAATATGAGTCAACAGTATAATGCTGTTGCAAAAAACCCAAACATCAATCTGGGATGTATTAGCAGGAGTATTGTAAGCAAGACATGAAAAGTAATTCTTCCGCTCTACTCCATGCTCAACTGTAGTATTGTATCCAGTTCTGGGTGCCACATTTCAGGAAAGATGTGAACAAATTGGAGAAAGTCCAGAGAAGAGCAACAGAAATTATTAAAAGTCTAGGAAACATGACCTATGAGGGAAGATTGAACAAAAAATGGGTTTGCTTAGTCTGGAAAAGGGAAGACTGAGAGGGGACATGATAACAGTTTTCAAGTACATAAATGGTTGTTACAAGGAGAAAATTTGTTCTTCTTAACCTCTGAGGATAGGACAAGAAGCAATGGACTTAAATTCCAGCAAGGGCGGTTTAGGTTGGACATTAGGAAAAACTTCCTAAATGTCAGAATGATTAAGCACTGGAATAAATTGCCTAGGGAGGTTGTGGAATTTCCATCATTGGGGATTTTTAAGAGCAGGTTGGACAAACACCTGTCAGGGATGCTCTAGAATACTTAGTCCTGCCTTGAGTGCTGGGGACCGGACTAGATGACCTCTTGAGGTCCCTTCCAGTTCTGTGATTCTATGTTCAGCTGATTTTCCACTATGACCCCCAAATCTTTTCCACAGTCACTGTTTCCTCAGATAGAGTCCCCCATCCTGTAAGTATGGCCAGCATTCTTTGTTCCTAGAAGTATGCATTTACATTTAGCCATATTGAAAAGCAAATTGATTATTTGTGCACAGTTAACCAAGAGATTCAGATCTCTCAGAATCAGTGATCTATCCTCTTAATTCACCTGCAAATATTATCCAGGTCATTGATGAACATTTTGTTTAGTGTAGGGCTAAGTACTGATACCTATGGGACCCCTGCAGACACACTCCCACTCAATGATGATTCCCAGTTTACAGGTACATTTTAACATATAATAATTAGCCCATTTTTTATGCATTTAATGTGATCTGTCTTAATTTTATGTTGTTCGATTTTTTCAAATAAAAATGTGCAGTACGAAGATGATGTTGTGCATAAGTCTCAGTGGGTCCCACAAACCAGCAAAGAAAGAATCTTGGTGGTTCCCCCACCTGGCTGGGCCCTGTACCCACTCAATGGCATATCTTGGGAACCTCCAGGAAGAAAGCTGAGCTAATCTGTGCAATGGGTCTTACTCAAAGTTTCCAATTATAAACAATATATACTTAGATTAGAATAAACACACCTTTACTTAACAACTTAACAAAACGTTATATAACAGGCTGAGATTAATTAAAATATCACAACCAATTTAAATCAGCAGGGGTAACTTCAATAAATCAATTGATACATACAGTTTACAGCAGTACGTGAAACTTAACCAGCTTACATTTGCATTGGCACCAGCCCCCCACTCCCCCCACCCCATCCCAAGTGTGCACTCCTCTCAACTTCAGAGTTCTAGACACTTGCTTGTGTGGGTATGCTAGAAGATGTTGAATCTGGGAACAACACTCTGCTGGTCCAATAAAGCCATGCAGCCTAGGCAACAAGGGGCAGCAATAGCTCCCTTGGCTCCCTGATAGGTCAAAGTCCCAGCAGAGTCTCAATAACAGTTTCTGGCTTTCTAGCAGCAGCTCCTGTATGGGAAATAGCTCCACCAAAGAAATCTCAACCCTCCCCCATCCCCTGACCAGGATCTAAGCTCCCCACTAAGATGGAGCCCACTGCATGCTCTCCCTGCATCCCCTGGAAGCAGAAGTTTCTCTCTCTTCCCCAAAGCATCGTGGGACTTGTAGTCTCCAAGGCTGGATTGCAGCACTCAGGATCTTCCCAACTGGAACAATCCCAGGTCACTTCAGAGTCCTCACTAGTAGAGGGTACCTACAGCCAGGATACCCGCCTGGGGTATGGGACAGCCCCGTTCAAGTCCCCTTCCCCATGACCAGGGTAAATAATTTGAGCAGTCATTTCCTACCTCTCAGTCCTTTTTTGATAAATATTTGCATATTCATTGGGCCAGAGAGTGTATGAGAAACTCTCCCTAGAGTGGTGCTTGGGCTTCTCCCATGGAAGATGGCAGCTCCCAGATCCAGTTGTCTTCCTCTGATGACTGTTTAATTATTTATGTAAATTGGAACTCCATTCAACAGGAGAGGCTGAGGGAACCCCACAACAGAATATCCCAGAGCTCAGTGGTTAAGGCACTCATCTGTGAGGTGGAAACCCCCTCTACAAATACCTTCTCTTCATACACATGGGGAACTGAACTGGGAGGGGGGTGTCTTCCACCTCTGAGTTTAGTACCCTAGCCTCTAAGCTAACAGTTATGGGGCAGCTGCTACTGCATCCAACTCCTCCTCCTTGTTTCTTGCAAGAAACCACTCCCCAAACCTACCTCCAGGAGACAGTTCTTGGCTGTAGATCCCAAGCAGAGATAGGCATTTCACTTCAGCCTGGACCTAGGTACAGGGCTCCTGTTGAGGGGCAGGGCTTAGCACACATGCCTCAACTCAGCGTCTTCTAGATTAGTAGCTAGTTTAGTTATCTCCCTACCCAGCATCCTGGCTTTTGTGGATCCCATTCATTTGTGCCTATCTCCCTCCACTCATTGTGTAGGGAACTTGAACCCCTAACCCATGCTTTGTGAATTCCAATTATTTTCTATGGACCTAAAAGTTAGGTTTTGTGAGAAAGAGACAAATACTTCACACCTAAATGAACAGTGAGTTCGTGGTGAAAAAAAGATGCTGGGGTTAATGGTTTTCCATGTTCCAGGATGAAAGAACAACAAATATGCTATAACTAGCAATGCAGATTTCCTCTTAGACTTCAGATATCCCATGTATGATCCTATTATAAATGGCATTCTGGTCTAGAACTGAAATGTTTCTGAATTAGAATGGATTAAAAATTTGGAGAGAATTATTATTAACATGTTTTTTGAGATATCTGAAATTCCTTTGAAAGCATTTTTTGGGAAATAATTACAAAGTTCTAAAAAATGTACTTACCTCTACTGAGTGTGAAAAAATAATAGCAAAACATTTTCAAGCTTTTCTACCCAATGCATGTTTTTGTCTTTAACATTTGGGAAGAGAAATATTTGGGAAACTTAGAAAATTTCAATCAACTCTAATTGAAATATGGGAGATTTTTATATAAAAGGCAGAAATACTTGTATTAGGACTCGTCAAACTATGGGAAGAGGAAGCAATGTACTTTCATATTCTTTTCTTTTCTTTTCTTTTCTTTACCAGAAGATTCACATATTTTTAGGCCAGAAGGGAATAGTATAAAATCCTCATTTATTTTGTTGAAATTCAAAATTGTAGTGAAAAAATTTCACTGAAATACAAATTTCAGAAAAAGTTGACCAGCACTACATTTGATTAGATAAATTTATTTGTAATGCTGAGCTATCTCTTAATCTCTTTAGCAATATAGATTCTCTTGAGAGCTGGGATATTCCCCAGGGAATAATCTAGGTGGAGAAAAAATATCTATTTTTGTGGATGAAATACCTTCATCCCTGTTTTCCTCAAGGCATCTTTCACCTCCTTGTTCCTGAGGCTGTAGATAATGGGGTTCAAGATCGGAGTCACCACTGAGTAGAACAGAGAGAGTAACTTGTTCACATCTGGAGAGAAGCTGGACTTCGGGCGCACATACATGATAAGGGCCGTCCCGTAGAACAACGTCACCACAATGAGGTGCGAGGAGCAGGTGGAGAATGCTCTGCGCCTGCCTTCAGCGGACCTAATTTTAAGGATGGTGGAGATGATACAGATGTAGGACACCAGGATCAGCATGAAAGGCAGCATGAGGACAAAGGCAGCACCCAAAGAGATCTGGATCTCAATCCAGTAGGTGTCCCCACACACCAGCTTCAGCACCGGCTGGATCTCACAGAAGAAGTGGTTGATCACATTGGACCCACAGAAAGGAAGAGTGAAGACGAAGGTTGTGTGCCCCACAGCCACCAGGGTGCCACAGATACATGATCCACCTGTCAGCTGGATGCAAACCCTCTTATTCATGATGGTCATGTATTGCAGTGGTTTGCATATAGCACTGTAGCGGTCATACGCCATAGATGCAAGGAGGCAGCATTCAGTAACACCGAAGAATAGAAAGAAATACAGCTGTACTGCACAACCAGCAAAGGAGATGGCTTTATTCTCTGACAGGAGGTTGGACAGTACCTTGGGCAGGGTGACTGAGGTGTAGCAGATCTCCAGGAAGGACAAGTTCCTGAGGAAGAAATACATGGGGGTGTGAAGGGACGGATCAACATTGATGATGATAATGATGAGGATGTTGCCCAGCACTGTGATGATGTAAATGCACAGAAATAACACAAAATAAATGGAACTCATGTCTGGGTGATTAGAGAATCCCAGTATGACAAACTCAGTCACAGAGCTGTTTTTTCTCATTTTCTTCCTCACCATATTTCATCTTGAGAATTAAAAAGAAAAAAACTACATGTTAGTTTGATACTTTAAATCAAGTCAAATTGCCATCTATCTATCTATCTATCTATCTCTGTCTTTTCACCTTTCTCTCCATGTATCCATCACTCTGTCCATATTATATGACTCAGGCCCAATACAATTTTGGTCAGATTCTCCTGTCACAAATCTCTAAATCCTGAGTAAGTTCACTAAAGTCAATGGTTCTCATTCTCCTCTCAGTTACACCAGCTTTCTATTGATGTATGGTCCTCACCTCAATGGAAATTATCTCTTTCATACGAGCATCAGAAAGAGGGTAACTGAGAACAATGAATTTATAATTGGATAAAACACTGGTGTGATCAGAATCAGGTTCAATAGATTTGAACTGGTGGAACAGACCTCAAAATCTGCCTTCTAGTTTCTTGGAGCCTGTATGTTAAAATAAAGAAACACAAAATTAATATACCACCATTTGTGTTATTCTTGGTTGATGTGTGGCACAATCATTGAAGTTATACTGATATAGATAATCTGAGAATATAGACTCACTTATCATAATTTCACTGTATCGCAATTCCAACTAACCACATGGAAAACACATGTGGGGAGCTATGTTATGCGCTGTGCTGCAGAGATGGCCTGCTTCTCCTCTCTTTTCCATGAGACTGACAACCGTCCATTGACTTCTTTGCCCATAATCCTCATCTCATTTACTTTGTCTGCTCTTTCTTCATGACTGCACCTCTGTTTGTGTTACCTTGGATTTGATGGGTGTGTATACCCCAGAATCTGATCAAGCTAATTGCAACCATATTATGTGCATTCAGCTGCCAGAATTATTGAAATAGAACACCACATAGTTAAGGGTTAATTTGAAAACAGGCTTTTAGAAGAAGGTCAAAACTTGCTACAGTTTCTGCTAATCAGAATGGGAGGAGGGGATAGAAAAGTAAATAGACTGAGGGAAGATAAGTGGATGGAAAGCCTTGAATCTAGGCGCCTCTGATATTAGAAGTTTATTGAAAGTTAGGAAAAGTGATGATCCAGTAATGGTCATTATGACCTATGTGTTTTGTAGAAGTTAGTTATAAAAGTCTAGATAATAGTGTACTTTGCAGCAGTCCTCTGGAGCTATTCTTGGAGAGACAATTTTCCTGACACTTTTACTCCCTGTCAGTGAGGTGTTTGGCCAGCGCTGAGCCACGGTTGATTACTCAATACCGTCTCTCAGAATGTAGGTAAATATCTGGGATGTTCTAAACCTATTGCTTATGTCTGTGTGTGCTTAAATCTAATAAACTGCAGTTTTAGACAAAAGCACGCTTACTTGCATTAATCTTTGATCAGATGAATTGCTGTGTTCCCATTGATTTATTCCTGTCACCACTTGGAGTAAAATAGTTAAGGTACCACTGCTGTGGGTTCTGAACATCCTGGGTAACATTTTTACCCCACTTTATCTATCCATTTATGTTTCTCTTTTTCCCCTATGCTAAAACTCTTCTAATGCCCTTCATTTCCACCAATTTTACTTTTACAAAAGAACATGAGAATGATCATACTGAGACAGACCAATGGTCCATCTACCCCAGTATCGTTTTTTCTAACAATGGTCAGTTCCAGATGCTTCAGACAAAATGAAGAGAACAGGACTATTAAGAAGTGATGCATCCCATATATCAGTGGTGGGCAACCTCCGCACACGGCCTTTCAGGATAATCTGATGATGGGCCATGAGACAGTTTGTTTACATTGACCATCCGCAGGCACAGCTGCCCGCAGCTCCCAGTGGCCACAGTTTGCCATTCCTGGCCAATGGGAGCTGTGGAAAGCAGTGACCAGCACATCCCTGTGGCCTGCGCCACTTCCTGCAGCTCCCATTGGCTGGGAATGGTGAACCGTGGCCAGTCAATGTAAACAAACTGTCTCGCAGCCCAACAGCAGATTACCCTGAAGGGCTGTGTGTGGCCCAAGGGCCACAGATTGCTCACCACTGCCCTATATTCTAGTCCCAAATTTGGACTGTCAGAGGCTTAGGGACATCCCAAGCATGGGGCTGTATCCTTCACCATTTTGACTAATAGCCACTGATGGACCTATCCTCCATGAACTTATCTAATTATTTTTTAACCCAGTTATACTTTTGACCTTCACAACATTCCATGACAATGAGTTCCACAGTTGACTGTCCGTTGTGTGAAAGTACTTCCTTTTGTTAGTTTTAAACCCACTGCCTATTAATTTCATTGGGTGGCCCCTGGTTCTTTGTTATGTGAAGGGGTAAATATCACTTCCCTTTTCACTTAATGCACACTATTCATGATTTTGTAGACCTCTATCATTGCCCCCTTACTTGTCTCATTTTTAAGCTGAGCTTACTTACACTAGGATATATCAGGAGTAGCTTCACTGGAGCCAAGTGAGTAGCACCAATGTTATGCTACATTAAGGAAGATCAGAACACGTGTCTGTACCTATGTAAAACATCTAGATGATGCTAGTAAATGATTATTGTCATCCTGAATTTGAACATCACAAAGGAATAAGTATAATTGAGTGCAGTTTTTATTTTAATTTAATTTTATTTTATTTATAAAATCATATGAGGCCTGTTCCTCACTGAATTTGAGATGGGTGCCCAACACCCTTAGGTACCACTGAAAGTCCAAGTCTAACCCACACACCTCCTGGGTGTGGTGTTCTGTCCCATCTAGTGGCACCGAGACCACTTAGAGAGAGAGAGAGATTAATAAGTTTGCTCTACAGCCTTAGCTAAAAGCCAGTTGGCTTTTAGTTCATGTGGTAGAGGCTCATGTACTAGAGGCTCATGCACTACGCTCCAGAAGTTCTAGGTTCTAGCCTGCCTGCTGACAGTTGGGGTCTGTCAGCATTATGCAAGCATGAATCTTTATAGAATAAATATGTTGACAGTCTCCAAAATCTCTTTCTCAAATTACAGTTATTTAGGGCATGATTCTCCTCTCTCTAACATGGAAGTAACTCTTGAATAACTACCGATATCCCAGTTTATCCTTGTATAAATTATTGCAATCAATGCAATTACTGTTAAAAAACAGAAGGAAAGCTATGGTGGCTAAACAGCTATACCATCTTCTTATCATGTGCACAGTCATTTCATTGAAATCAATGTAGGTTCATCAGTGTAAACTCAGGGATGTGAGATCAGAGTCAAGCAATCCATTTGCCTTTTTCATATTATTAACTACATTTGCTCAAAAAACAAAATTTATATCCCAGGGGAAATGTATGATTTCAAAATTTCATTTGATTATAAATTAGGATGAAACAACAGGTTATTTTTAAAAAATTAAGTATTCCAATAGTTTGTTGAAACCTTATCAACACGTGGAATGTTTCATTTAAAAAAGGTAGCAAAATATCATTTTGACATGTTCGAATAGTATCTTTCAATGGTATCATTTTGACTAGAATAGAATAGCCAAAACTTTCTGATAACATCCTATCAACATGTAGACCTGCATTTTCTAATGGGAAATTGTTCAGCTGGAATATTTTCCACCCATTCTGCTATTAACAGCAGTGGAGTCATTTGTGACTTTAGAGACAGTGGGATATCATTATCAGGGCTTTAAACTTTAAACAGAGTACATGTCCATTTAAGAAATAATAGGAATTTAACATGCCTCGTCTAGAGTCTGCTTTTTTAGAATAATCCAGAGGAAATTAACATATTTCTAGTCAAGTCAAAAAATGTCTCACCTCCTCTGTAGCCTTCTCTGTGATTACCAAAGAATTCAGTAATGGATGGAACTGTACTATTTAACAGCTTCTTTAGAAGCCCCAGGGACCTGGTTTTGATATACCTCTGAGGACCCATTATATGAAGCCATAACATAACTGTTAAATGAATAATCTTCCTCCTATTGAAATCAGTGACAAACATCTAATGATTTCAAAAGGATAGAATATGGCATTGAATGTTCTGTGTCTTTGGGACAGATATCCAGCTGTCACTTAAGCTCCTAAATGCCATGGACACTTCCAAATTTCACCCCTCATAACTAAGCAAGGACCTCAGGATTTGGTCCAAATGCAGGCTGCCTTCAGCAAAATACCATTGATTGCATACAATTCCCACCCAAGGACAAGGGCAGAATGGTTGCAACACACCACAGTTACAGGACTGAGCTCATAATGGTTTCAATAAATGACACCTCCACAAGGGCAAAGGGAGGATTCCTAAAACACAATGAATAGTTTCTTCATTGACAGAAGCCCCATTACTTTCAATGTGAATAAGATTACCGTTACCTAACCCTAATTAATAGGGGGTGTCAGGGTTTCCCTCCTTCACTCTGAACTCTGGGGTACAGATGTGGGGACCTGCATGGAAGACCCCCTAAGCTTATATTCTACCAGCTTAGGATAAAACTTCCCCAAGGCACAAATTCCTTTCCTTGTCCTTGGACAGTATTGCTGCCACCACCAAGTGATTTATCCAAAGATTCAGGGAAGGGTCACTTGGAATCCCTATCCTCCCAAAATATCCCCCCAAGTCCCTTCACCCTCTTTCCTGGGGGAGCTTGAGAATAATATACCAACCGATTGCCTTAACAATGTGAACACAGACCAGACCCTTTGTCTTCAGGACACTAAAAATCAATCAGGTTCTTAAAAGAAGAACTTTATTTATAAAGAAAAAGGTAAAATAATCATACCTGCAAAATCAGGATGGAAGGTAACTTTACAGGATAATAAAAAGATTTAAAACACAGAGGATTCCCCTCTGGGCTCAGCTTCACAGTTACAAAAACAGGAATGAAACTACCTCTGTAGCACAGGAAAATTCACACAAGCCAAAACAAAAGATAACCTAATGCATTTCCTTGCCCTACTCACAGTTTCTGTGGCTTTAGGTGGATTATTCCAGGTATATTTTTAGGAGATATTATACCTGCTTGGCTTCTCCCTCCATCCGGAGAGGGAACAACAAAAGTGAACAACAAAAACCAAATTCTTCCCCCACAGATTTCAAAGCATCTTCTTTCCTCATTGGTCCTTCTGGTCAGATGCCAACTAGGTTGTTTGAACTGCTTAACCCCTTACAGGTAAGGCAATCCAGTACAGCTGCCAAGGAGGGAATTTATGATACTGCATCCATAAATGTTGCTACCCTTCCCCCTATTCATGACAGAGGGTAATATTTTCTGTATAATCTAAGTGATTTACCAGCTTAAGTGTCATTTGTGAAAGTGATTTAGGCACCAAAGGCCATAGTTTTAAAAGTATTTAAGTACGTAACTCCCAGTGACTTGACTGAGAGTTAGGCACCTGAATCCCTTTGAAAATCTGTCAGTTACTGAAAGCCAATGGGACCATGAAAATATTACCCTAACATGCATATCCTCCTTGTGAGGAAGAGTAAAGGATAGACTCACAAAGGGACTTAGGTGCCTATTAGCTGCCTAAATCCCACATTTAGCTACCACAGGTGTTCATAAACCCCTCACTCACCATTGAGTAACCCTGCAGGCAAGTGAACTTACTCAGCAGCTAAGTTTTTGGTTTCAAAGTTCCCTAGGTGCCTATCTGTCTGGCTCTGGCCATGAGCACTTGGGTGTCTTTCCAAGTGTCTGGATTAATAGATTCCAAGGTCAGAAGGGACTGTTGTGATAACCTAGTTTGACCTGTAGAACACAGGACATAGAACTTCCTCAAAATAATTCCTAGAGAAGATCTTGTAGAAAAACACCTAATCTTGATTTTATAATAGTCAATTATGAAGAATACCCCACAAACCTTGTTTAATTGGTCCAACATTAATTGCTCTCACTATTAAAAATGTATGCCTTACTTTCAATCTGAATTTGTCTAGATTTAACTTTTAGCCATTCCATCAAGTTATACCTTTTTCTTCTAAATTGAAGGGCCCATTATTAAATATTTGTTCCCCATGTAGATACTTATCCGCTGTGATCAAGTCACCCCTTCATTTTCCCTTTCTAAAGCTAAATAGATTGAACTCGTTTAGTCCATAACTGTAAAGCATGTTTTCTAATCTTTTAATCCTTTTCATAGCTCTTCTATGAAACCTCTCAAATTTATCAATAATTTTCTGGGATTGTAGGCAGAAGAACTAGACCCAGTATTTCAGCAGTGGTTACACCAGCAGCTGATACAGTGGTGAAATAACCTCTCTACTCCTATTCCAGATTCCCTTTTTTATGCATCACAGGATCACATTAGCTCTTTTGGCTACAGCATTGCACTGGGAGCTCATGTTCAGCTGATTTTCTACTTTGATCCCCAAAACTTTTTCTGTGTCACTGTTTCCCAGGATAGAGTCCCCCATCCTGTAAGTATGGCCTACATTCTATGTTTCCAGAAATATACATTTACATTTAGCCGTATTGAAAAGCAAATTATTTGCTTGTACACAGTTAGCCAGGAGATTTGGATCTCTTAGAATCAATGACTTATCCTCTTCATTATTTTCTACTCCCCTAATTTTTGTGTCATCTACAAATATTATCAGTAATGATTTTGTAGGTTTTTTCCAGGTCATTGATAAAAATGTTGACTAGTGTAGGGCCAAGTACTAATCCTGTATGGAACCCTGCTACACACATTCTCACTCAGTGATGATTCCCTGTTTACAGTTACAGTTTGAGATCTAACAATTGGCCAGATTTTAATGCATTTAGTATCAGCCATCTTAATTGTTTATTTTTCTATTTTTTTAATAAAAATGTTGTGTACTATCAATACTATGTTGTGCATAAGGTCCAGTGTGACCCACTAACTGGGAAAGACAGGCATTGCTTCACCAATGTTGCCTGTGGGTCCCAATCCAGTAGGCATGCTCATTGACTGCCTAACTCCACACAAAACAGCCAAGGAGGAGGATGTCCCTAATAACTTTTAGTGCATTCATTAGGATACCCAGTTGCCATAGGGCTCAACCGCTGTTCTAGTTCTCCTCTACCTCACAAGTGTTGTGGAAATAAAGAGCCTGAAACATGGGGCCTGGCATGAGGCCTAAGTCTGACCTAAAGTCAGGCCCTGATGATATAAAGCTAAGTTAGCAAGAGTCAGACTATGAGCAAAAGTCAGGCCCATTACAAAGCAGATGTCTCATTGAAGGTTCACTGTCTGGTATATGAACTTGGAACAGGTATTGCTAGCATCGCTAAAACACGTTCCAGCAGGTCAGCACAAGAACACCCCAGCCTAGAACACGATAACATAGTATGACTGAAATGATGAATAGGGATGTGTTGTCTGAAACATCAGGAGAAAGGTACAATAGGAGGTAACAAACATGTCATGAAACACAATGTGGTACATAAATTGTTTATCCCAGATTGCTTGTCTCAGTCTATAAATGTTGGGATGCCTCACCTTAACTCTTAGTCTGGCTTAGGTGGGAGCGGGAAGTCCTGCTGCTCACTGAGCTTGTCCATTGTAACGGGCATACATGTGTTACTGTAATTGTAACCATTGAGCCTGGGAACTAGGACCAGGCTTCATTTACAATAAACCTGGCTGAGCGCCTTCACCACTGAACTGAGTCTGTGGACTTCTTGGGCAGTTTGATCACCCTCTACTGTACTGGCTAACAACCAACAACAAGTAGAAAGGATTTGAACATGTATCTCCTGCCTCTTAGGGCAGTGTCCTAATCACTGGGCTATGGGATGTTCCAACAGAGGTCTCCCTCAATCTCTCCTGTTACAGCTGTTTCATTTTTTAAATAAAAGCTTTCATATTAACTGGGCCAGAGAGCATGTGAGAATGACTCTCTAGTGTGATGGCTGGGGCACACCCCTGGAAGGTGGCAGCCCCAGGGCCCAGCTGCCCTGCGCTGATGTCTCTTAATTATCTATGTAAAGCAGAGATTCATGCACTAGGAAAGGCTGAGGGAATCCCCCAGCAGAATATACCACAGCTCAATGGTTAAGCCACTCACCCATAAGGTGGGAAACCAACTCTACAAATACCTTATCCTCATCAGACAGAGGGGGAACTGAACTAGGGGGGACTACAGCTAAAAGTTATGAGGAGGCTGCTGCAGCAACAACTCCTCCTACATTGTTTCATGCAAGAAACCCCTCAGGAACCTACCTCTAGGAGACAGTTCCTGCTGTAGATCCCAATCAAATATATGTACTTCACTTCAACCTCAACCTAGGTGCTGGGCACCTGTTGAGGGGCAAGGCTTAGCACATACCACTCTACTCAGCATCTCCTGTTAGCTAGTTTAGGCAGCTCCCCACTCACCATCCTGGCTTTTGAGGATCCTATTATTTGGCACCTATATACCTCCACTCAGTGTGTAGGGAACCTGGGCCCCTAACCCAGGCTTTGTGAATAAAAAATATTTTCTATGTACCTAAAAGTTAGGTCTTGTGAGAGGGAGAAAAACTCATCACACTGGATGTAGCCTTTACTCACAATGAATTCCTGGGGGGAAGATGCTGTGATTAATGATTTTGCACGTCCCAGGACCAGAGAATGATAAAAATGAGTTGCCCAGCAATAGAGGTTTCCTCTTAGATCTCAGATGACCCATGTGTAATCTTATGATTAAGGATATTGTGGTCTAGAACTGAGATGTTGCTGAATTAGAAAAGATTGACTAATGGGAGAGAGTGATTGTTGACATTCTTTTTGAGATATCTGAAATTCCTTTGTAAGCATTTTTTGAAATTTAATGGAAAGTTCTAAAATATTGAACTAATCTACTGAGGGTGAAGAGAGAATTGCAAAACATTTCTCAGTTCCTCTACCCATTTCTGTCGTTAGCTTTTGGGAGGAGAAATATTTGGGAAACTCAGAAAATTTCAACCAACTCTAATTAAACTGTGTGTGTGTGGGGGGGGGGGGTTCTATGAACTGCAGATATACTTCAATTAGAACTGGTGAAACAATGGGAGGAGGCAGCAATGTAATTTCATTTTTTATTTGTTTTTTTTATTTATTTTATTTTTGTTTTCTACAAGATTCACAGATTTATTTGTTGAAATTCAAAATCTTAATGAACAAAATTCATTGAAATAGAAATTTCAGAAAAAGTAGACCAACACTACATTCGATGTGATAAATTGCTATGTAATGCTGAGCTGTCTCTTGGTCTCTTCAGCATTGTAGAGTCTCTTGAGAGCGGATATATTCCCCAGGGAATAATCCAGTTGGAGGAAAAATGTCTATTTCTGTGAATGGAATATCTTCATCCCTGTTTTCATCAAGGCATCTTTCACCTCCTTGTTCCTGAGGCTGTAGATAATGGGGTTCAAGATCGGAGTCACCACTGAGTAGAACAGAGAGAGTAACTTGTTCACATCTGGAGAAAAGCTGGACTTGGGGCGCACGTACATGATAAGGGCCGTCCCGTAGAACAAGGTCACCACAATGAGGTGTGAGGAGCAGGTGGAGAAGGCTCTGCGCCTGCCTTCAGCAGACTGCATTTTCAGGATGGTGGAGATGATACAGATGTAGGAGACCAGGATCAGCATGAAAGGCATCATGAGGACGAAGGCAGCAGCCACAATGATCTGGATCTCATTCCAGTAGGTGTCCCTACACACCAGCTTCAGCACCGGCTGAATCTCACAAAAGAAGTGGTTGATCATGTGGGACCCACAAAAAGGAAGCGTGAAGACAAACGTTGTGTGCCCCAGGGCCACCAGGATGCCACAGATCCATGAGCTCATAGCCAGCTGGATGCAAACCCTCTTGTCCATGATGGCTGTGTAGCGCAGAGGGTTGCATATGGCACTGTAGCGGTCATATGCCATAGATGCAAGGAGAAAGCACTCAGTAACAGCAAAGAACAGAAAGAAATACATCTGTACTGCACAGCCAGCAAAGGAGATGGTTTTGTCTTCTGAGAGGAGGTTGGCCAGCATCTTGGGCAGGGTGACCGAGGTGTAGCAGACCTCCAGGAAGGACAAGTTCCTGAGGAAGAAATACATAGGCGTGTGAAGGGTCGGATTGACATTTATGACGATGATGATGAGGACGTTTCCCAGCACTGTGATGATGTAAATGCATAGAAACACCACAAAGAGAATGAGATTCGTATCTGGGTGGTTAGAGAACCCCAGGAGGACAAATTTGGCCATGGAGGTGTCATTTTCCATCTCTTCTTCAGCATATTTTGTCTTAAGAATTAAAAAGAAAGGCTACATATAAGTTTGATATATGTAAAGTAAAATTGGCATCTATCTATCCCCATATACCCCCTCTATATCTATCTATCTTTTAGTCATGCCAGACTAATCTGATATATTTCCTTTATAAATAACTGATTAGACAAGGAGATTGTGTTAAATCTAAAATGTCTGGGTTTCATCAAGGCATCTGAGACAGCAGCACATGGGAAATATTAGTTAAATTGGAGAAGACTGTTCAAGAATTTTAACATAGGTAAGAAACTGGGTAAAAGGGAGACAACAGGTTCTGATGAAAGGTGAACCACTGGACTTGAATCAGGTTACTAGTGGACTTTCTCAAGGCCAGTCTTGAGATTGATCTTATTTGATATTATTTATGGCCTCGGCATGACATTTCCTCATGGCACAGAGTTGGGAGGCATTGTTAATACTGAGAAAGTTCAGAATACTATACAGAAAGAAATGGATAACCTTGAGGGCCAGAGTAATGGAAATGGGATGAAATTTAATATTGTAAAGTGAAAGGTCATAGACTGAGGAGCCCATAACACGGACTTCTGATATAAACTGTGAGCTCATCAGCTGAAAGTGAGAGAGGAGAAAAAAGGCCATGGTGTATTAGTAAAACACAGAATGACTATGAGCCACCAATGTGAGGTGTCTGTGAAAACAACATATGTGATTCTAAGATGTATCAGGTAACATATTTCTGCTAGATATAGGCAATTATGAATGCCATCATATAAAACATTGGAAAAATCTCATCTGGAATACTGTGTACAATTCTGGTCACTCAAATTCAAGAAGACTCATTCAAATGGGAAAAGTTGCAGAGAAGGGCACCTAGGATGAGGAGGTAAATGGAGAACCTATCTTTCAAGAGAAGACTAAAAGAGCTTGGCTTGTTTAGCCTACATCAAGGCTGAAAGGGGGTCTGATTGCCCTCTACAAATATGTCAGGAGGGTAAATACCAGGGAGGGAGAAGAGCAATGGAAGCTAAAGGACAGTGTTGTCATAAAAATAAATGGAAATAAACTGGCCACAGATACATTTAGGCTGGAAATTAACAATGTTTCTAACCATTGAAGAGTGATGTTCTCGAAAGCCTCCCAGTAGGAGTAATGTGGACAAACAACCTAACTAGTTAAAGCCCGACACATTTACTAACAGGATTATATGACAGGCCTGCCTACCATAGCTGGGGATCAGACTCGATGACCCAGGAGGTCCCTTTCAGACCTATGTCCTATGAAAATCCCAACCTCCATAATTGTATAATAAATATTTGTACAGTCTCCCACATCTTTGTGTAACTATGCTTATTTACGGCTTGATTTTCCTCTTTCTCAAACAGAAAGGAATTATGATTAATGACTGATACCACAGTTAGATGCTGATGCAATGCATTGAAATCAATTCAGTTACATGTAAAACAGGAGTAATGGCGTGGTGGATCTATGTCTCTCAGAGCAGATCTTTAGCTGATGTAAATAGTCATTTAACTTAAATCAATGTGGCTACATTAGTACTGTAAGTGAGATCAGAATAGAGCAATTCATGTGTTTCGGAGAAGGGTGGGGTTTCATACAATCAACTACATAGGGTTGAACAACAGAATGGTAAATTCTCGAATTTTGAAATTTCATTTCATGTTAAATCCTTTAAGAAAAAACTAAATCTCAGAATTTTTTGCAAAACAAAATAATCTGAAAATATTTCATTTCAGCCTTATTGAAACGTGTTGTTTTGATGAAGTCAGAATAAATCATAAGAACATAAGAATGGCCACACAGGGTCAGAGCAAAGGTCCATCTAGCCCAGTATCCTGTCTTCCGACAGTGGCCAATGCCAGGTACTTCAGAGGCAATTAACAGAATAGGTAATCATCAAGTAATCCATCCCATTGCCCATTCCTAGTTTCTGGCATTTAAATGAGGCTTGTTTGTTTAATTTTCATAAGGTTGAATCATTGTTTCAACTTTATTGTTTATATTATATTATATTAAGGTCAAAACATTTTTTCCTTTTAAAAATGTAGATGTAATTAATATGTTCCCATGTAAAATGTTCTGACGTCTTCAAATCAGCATTTTTGGATGGAAAACTGTTCTGCTAGAATTTTTTCCAGCAATTCTACTATTAACTCCAGGGGAGTTACTCGTTAAATTCATAACTTTGCTGGACACTAAATGTCCTGGTTTGAATAAAGACACTGGATTTATTGCTTATTACAACAATCTGTAACTCACTAACCCCCCTTTTTGTCCTATAACTACAGGGCTGTTAATAGACCACTTCACTTTGAATGGTCCTTTAAAATATGAGCTAAGTATTTAGGCTAAACTATCTGTTCAATCTTTTATTTAGCTGGGGCACTGAGTACCTTTCCCAGACCTGAAGAAGAGCTCTGTGTAGCTCAAAACCTTGTCTCTCCCACCAACAGAAGTTGGTCCAATAAAAGATATTACTAACCCACCTTGTCCCTTAATAATGTAATGCAGGATTGTTGTATTTCAGACATGGGAGATAATTGTCCCACTCTGTTCGGCACAGATGAGGCCTCAGTGAGAGTAATGTATCCATTTCTGAGCACCACACCTTAAGAAAGATGTGGACAAATTGGAGAGAGTCCAGAGGAGAGCAACAAAAATGATCAAAGGGTCAGAAAACCTGATCTATGAGGAAAAGTTAAAAAAAACTAGGCATGTTTAGTCTTGAGCAAAGTAGACTGAGGGAAGACCTGATAACTGTCTTCAAATAAGTTAAGGGCTGTTACAAAGAGAATCATAGAATATCAGGGTTGGAAGGGATCTCAGGAGGTCATCTAGTCCAACCCCCTGCTCAAAGCCAGACCAATCCCTAACTAAATCATCATCAATGGTGATCAACTGTCCACTGAAGGTAGGACAAAAAGTTATGGGCTTAATCTTCAGCAAGGGAGATTTAGGTTAGATATTAGGGGAAAACTCTCTAACTTTAAGGGTACTTAAGTTTTGAAATAGGCTTCCATGGGTTGTGGAATCCTCATAATTAGAGATTTTTAAGAACAGGTTAGACAAACACTTCTCAGGGATGGTCTAGGTAAACATGGTCGTGCCTCAGTGCCTGGGCTAGATTTGATGACCTATTAAGTTTCCTTCCAGTCCTACTTATCTATACGAATATTTAGGGTACGTCTACATTTGAGCTGGGATGTGTGGTTCTCAGCTCACATAGATATACTCCTGGTAGCTTTGTTTGAGCTAGTGCAGTGTCTGTGGTGGCAGAGGCAGTGGTTCCAGCTATGTACCCAAGAGGTCAGGCGGGATTTTGCATAGGGCTGCTAGCTGGAGCAGCTGCCCGGGCCACTCTGGACACACTTGTGTTTTTAGGCACCTAGTCAGGCAAGGGAACATCTATGCAAGCTGGGAATCACATCCCCTAGCTCAAATGTAAACATCCTTAGTCTGCAGCAAGCTGGAGTGCAAATCTATTTTGTGCTAGCTGCTCTTTTCTAACAACCCATGTGGACCCTGGTGCCAAACACTACAATTTCCTTAGTGCACTTTGACCATCCCTGGTTTGAAACGGGAGTAGATGAAAGTGTACTAAGGAATGTTTAGTGTGTGGCTGCTGGGTCCACCTGGGCAGTAATGCTTGGCAGGCTAGTGCAAGGTTGATCTACACCACAGCTGGCCATGAACTACGTGTTTGTATGGATAAGCCTTCACTGTGATACAAGAATCAGGGATTCAAACTTAAAAACAGTGCACATTTCAGTCCAAGAGACGAAAGGAACATAACGAGGCTCATCTAGATTCATCCTTCAGAATAATCCAAAGGAATTCAACATGACTCTACTAAAATAAAGAAATTTCCCACCTACCTGTGCAACCCACATTGGTCTCATCTCTCTGCTTACCAAAGAATTCAATCATGGATGGAACTGGCATATTTAACAGCTTGTTTAGCAGCCCTAGGGAGCTGGTCTTTGAGGCATCTCAGACTCCCCATTACATGAATACATAATAGTTATGTTAAGGGACTACTCTCTCGCCCCTTGAAATCAGTGCCAAAACATCTGTTGGTTTCAGTGGGAGTAGACTTGGCGTTTAACTTGTTTGTATGTCTTTGGACCAGATGCCAGCTGGTGTAAATCAGTTTCCATCCCTAAAAGTCAATGGTACCAGATCCACAGATGTTGTAAATTAACATAGTAAATTAACTGAAGTCTATAAACCATGTCCCCATCTAATTCAAATTGGTGTACCTTCATTGAAGTCACTGGGGCAGATCCACATTTGGGGTAAATCCATTCTTTATTGGAGTCAGTGAGCCAAATACCAGCCAACATTGCCAGATTATTTACATTAGGCTCTAATGCTGCACAGCTTTATTCGTAAATAAATTAATGGAGATATCCTATCTCCTAGAACTGGAAGGGACCTTGAAAGGTCATCAAGTCCAGCCCCCTGCCTTCACTAGCAGGACCAAATACTGATTTTGCCCCAGATCCCTAAGTGGCCCCCTCAAAGATTGAACTCACAACCTTGGGTGTAGCAGGCCAATGCTCAAACCACTGAGCTATCCCTTCCTGTTTTACAGTGCTGGAAATCCATTGACTATGATGAGTTGCACGAACATAAAACAGTGGTTTCATTCATTAATCATGCCCAATATTTCTTTTTTCTTCTCCAATTTCTTGTATGGTTCTAAGATCTATGTAAGTAGTACCAATGAAGTGATGTGTGAGGGACAATCATTCAAGCCCTTATTTTTTATTCACTCCTTACCTAGCACCATTGTATAGATGCAGTTTACACCAACAGAAGGCGTTTTCTGCCAGTGTAGGAACACTATCTCCCCAAAAGACGATAGCTATGTTGACATAAGCCCCCATTTTCCCCATTAATATTGTAAAATCCATTACAGGTGGTGAAAATTCAGGCCTAATTCTCCTCTCATTCAGAGGAGTAACTCAGGAGTAGCTTCATTGGAGCCACTAGGCCTGTTCATTCAAATAGTTACAAACCAGGAATAACTCCATTGTAAAGCCAATTCACAATCTAATTACCAATCTGGTTCTTTAGGCATTAGACCATCTTTTTGACATTAGAACTGTTAAAAAAACAAAACAAAAAGCAGGGGGAAAAACACACAGGATTTTGTTTAAATCCTGTTTTTCAAAATTTTGAAAAATGTTAATTAACATTTCAAAGATTTCATGAAACTCTACAATAATTGAAAAAATAATTGAGCAGCACTGTGGCTGGTCAAATAAACCCCAATGATTTCCAATGAAAACTTTATTTGAAATTTATTTGGAGTTTATTTTTATAGAAAATGAAATTTATAATGAAAATCATAATCAAAATGTCAAAATATTGACAATTTTGTCCAGCTCTATTTGATATTCATACAAAAACCATTTTCCTTGAGTTTCCTCAGGGCTCCATTAAACTCCTCATTCCACAGGCTATAGATAATGGGGCTCAGTAATGGAATCACAACAGTACAGCACAGGGAAGGCATTTTGTCAACAGGTGGGGAGTGGGTGGATTTGGGTCATAAGACTCTATGACACTCTGCCAACTGGAGAGTGACACACAAACACAGACATGTATATGTATGACAAAACAAGGGGAATTTGCAGATGTGATTGCAGAGCCATTGGCCATTATCTTTGAAAACTCATTGCAATCGAGGGAGGTCCCGGATGATTGGAAAAAGGCTAATGTAGTACCTATCTTTAAAAAAGGGAAGGAGGAGGATCCTGGGAACTACAGCCTCACCTCAGTCCCTGGAACTATCATGGAGCAGGTCCTCAAGGAATCAGTTTTGAAGCACTTAGAGGAGAGGAAAGTGATCAGGAACAGTCAGCATGGATTCACCAAGGGCAAGTCATGCCTGACTAACCTAATTGCCTTCTATGATGAGATAACTGTCTCTGTGGATGAGAGAAAAGCAGTGGACGTGTTATTCCTTGACTTTAGCAAAGCTTTTGATACGGTCTCCCACAGTATTTTTGCCAGCAAGTTAAAGTATAGGCTGGATGAATGGACTATAAGGTGGATAGAAAGCTGGCTAGATATGAAATAAATTGAAATTAATGAAGATATCCCATCTCCTAGAACTGGAAGGGACCTTGAAAGGTCATCGAGTCCAGCCCCCTGCCTTCACTAGCAGGACCAAGTACTGATTTTGCCCCAGATCCCCAAGTGGCCCCCTCAAGGATTGAACTCACAACCTTAGGTTTAGCAGGCCAATGCTCAAACCACTGAGCAATCGGGTAGTGATCAATGGCTCCATGTCTAGTTGGCAGCCGGTATCAAGTGGAGTGCACCAAGGGTCAGTCTTGGGGCCGGTTTTGTTCAATAGCGTCATTAATGATCTGGAGGATGGTGTGGACTGCACCCTCAGCAAGTTTGCAGATGACACTAAACAGGGAGGAATGGTAGATACGCTGGAGGGTAGGGACAGGATTCAGAGGGACCTAGACAAATTAGAGGATTGGGCCAAAAGAAATCTGATGAGGTTCAACAAGGACAAGGGCAGAGTCCTGCACTTAGGATGGAAGAATCCCATGCATTGCTACAGACTAGAGACCGAGTGGCTAGGCAGCAATTCTGCAGAAAAGGACCTGGGAGTTACAGTGGATGAGAAGCGGGATATGAGTCAACAGTGGGCCCTTGTTGCCAAGAAGGCTAACATCATTTTAGGCTGTATAAGTAGGAGCATAGCCAGCAGATTGAGGGACATAATAATTCCCCTCTATTCGGCATTGATGAGGCCTCATCTGGAGTACTGTGTCCAGTTTTGGGCCCCACACTACAAGGAGTATGTGGGAAAATTGGAAAGAGTCCAGTGGAAGGCAACAAAAATGGTTAGGGGGCTGGAGCACATGACTTATGAGGAGAGGCAGAGGGAACTGGGATTGTTTAGTCTGCAGAAGAGAAGAATGAGGGGGGATTTGATAGCAACCTTCAACTACCTGAAGGGAGGTTCCCAAAGAGGATGGATCTAGACTATTCTCAGTGGTAGCAGATGACAGAACAAGGAATAATGGTCTCAAGTTGCAGTGGGGAAGATTTAGGTTGGATATTAGGAAAAACTTTGTCACTAGGAGGGTGAAGAAGCACTGGAATGGGTTACCTATAGGGGTGGTGGAATCTCCTTCCTTAGAGGTTTTTAAGGTCAGGTTTGACAAAGCCCTGGCTGGGATGATTTAGTTGGGGATTAGTCCTGCTTTGAGCAGGGGGTTGGACTAGATGACCTCCTGAGGTCTCTTCCAACCCTGATATTCAATTATTCTATGAATTAAACACTGGGCATTAAACTTGCTCTTCTTCCCAATGTTTTCAAACAGAAAACATGTGGGGTAGCTTATTTTCCATGCCACAGCATCAAGTGCAACAGTGACCTTCATATAATAATTTGGGAATTGGCCTAAAAGTCAAGACCCCTGAGTTTTATTCCTGACCCTGCCAGTGACTATGTGTAATCTAGATCAAGTCATGTTTCCCTAATCTATACAATGGAGATATTGACAAAGTGCAAAATTTTCAAAATTACCAACGGGCCAGATTTTCAAATGTATGTAGGTGCTTAAAGAAGCAGATAGATGCCTAGAGGGATTTTCAAAAACACCTAACTATGCAACTTCCATTGGTTTTAAAGGAAGTTAGGTTCCTATGTGGTTTTGAAAATCCTGCCAGGTGCCTATTTGCATCTTTAGGTGCCCAAATACTTTAAAAAGTCTGAGCCCAATGATGTGGAAATTAACATCCTATTTTCAAAAGTGATTTAGCCACTTAGGAACCTAAAAACCATTGATTTTCCATTAAATTTAGACTGCTATGTTCCTAGGGGCCAGATTTTAAATGTATGTAGGAGCCTAATACACGGCTCCTAAATACCTTTAAAAATCTGGCCCTAAATTCTTTTGAAAATAGAACATAGGATCCTAAACCACTTAGAAACTTCTGAAAATGTTAACCATACCATTTAAAAATCCAGGTGCTTTTGCTATCCACAGATTGGAAGGGATTTAAAATGGCTAAGCTTAAGGCCGATAATATTAGAAGTATTTAGGCATCTATTTGGGATTTTAAAAAATACCCAAGTGCCTCAAACTCATTGATTTCAATGAGTGTTAAATGCCTAAATGCAGTTTTGAAGATCCCACTAGGCATGTAAATACTATAGTAAGATGAGGCCCTGAGACATAAACCCTTGGTATCAGAGGCCCAGAATGAGGCCTGAGGCCTGAACTAAAGTAAAGTAATGGTCAAGACGTTGCTAACATAAAGCAAAGTTAGGCCGTGAGCCAGAGGCAGGCCCTGCTCACAGAAGTTGGCAAGAGGAAGGCTGCTAAAAGCATGTATACACATGTAAGAAATAATAAGATGAACGTATGCCAGGACAGCACCAGAACAGCCTGGTACGAATACATCCCACACAGATAACAAGGAACAGGCAGACCCAGCCTAAAGACAGTATAAAAGGACAATATGATGGATAGACAATACGATGGATAGACTTGTTTGTTAGAACCAACCTCTACCAGAAGAAAGGCAATACCCTAATGCATAGAGGGGCTGTATCACAATGCGTTCAATGATGTGTAACTTGTTTGTACCTGTGTATAAGAATGCATCTCTGAATGGACGTCTTTGTCTGGCCTAGGGGGCAGTGGAAAATCCTGCCACTGACTGAGCCGGTCCATTGTCAGGGAGCACATATGTACTAGCAGAACTGTAGACATCTGATCTGGGGAGCTAGAGACTGTTTTGTTTGACAATAAACCTGGCCGGGTGCCTTTGTACTTTATTAGAGTCTGTGATCATTGGGGGTTCTCTCGGGTCTGCTTTGCTAGTGATCTGCAGAGCTGGGGCAGCACATAGAGGGAACACACGCATGCAGCCGACTGATATCAACATTGAACAGAGCAGAGCACACACATGTCTGACAACAAATACCTTTAAAAAATCTGGCACTAAATGCATTAATTTGACTTAAACTCCCTTTCTTTCCATTGCCTTCTAGAGGTTGTCTGGGCTAATTAGTAAAACATTCAATTCAGGAGATGGGAGTTCCCAGCTTTGCTGAAGAACCTGGAGCAAGTATTTTGGGGCCAGATTTTAAAAGTATTTGGACACCTAGTGAGATTTTAAAAAGCACAGATACCTAACACCCACTGATTTCAGGGCATACTCCCTAAATGTGCCTCTGTCCTGTTTAGGTGCCCCCTCCCCAAAGTACCTGCCCACCATACAACTTCTAACAGAGTTGATGACATGGGTGTTTCTAAATATGGTTTGTGCCTGCATGCTCCATGCTTAGGCTGGGATTTTCAATTGAGTTTAGGGGATTTTGGAGTCCAAATCCTATTGGCCTTCCTTTGCCATTTTGAAAATCCCACCCTGGATATTCAAAAGTGACAAGAGATTTGGAGTGCCTTAATGGAGACACCTTAAAGGGGCCTGATCCTCTAGGGATCAGGATCCTTTTCAGGCATCTCAGTATAGGCTGCCAGTTACTGAGGCCCCCTGAATCACTAGCCACTTCTGAAGACCCAGGCCAATGGTTGCTAACATTAAGTAACCCCTGTCTGATGCATGAGCTGACCAGTGCTTTTCTTCCTGTAAGTGATCTGTCACTGATTTTCTGCAGTGGAGAAAGCATTGTCTAATCATGTCCTTGACCCATATGTCCATTCCTTCCTTCCAGCTCTCTGTGCACTAGGTCATCTCATAGGGGTTTCCCTATGTACAGATCTATGTGTAAGTCCTTCTGGAATACCTTCCCCATCTCAGGCATTATGGGATAGCTGCACAAATTTTCCCATAATGGACTAGTACATACACACACTGTGCAACAAACAGTTGTGATGGCTAAAGTGTGGGCACAAAATGAATCATGTGACAGGTGGAACTGACTATGGTGACCATGAAGCGGACAGACCTACAGGGTGGGAGAGGAGCTGTGTCTCTGTGTTAATGCGCTCCTGGCTTCTCAGTTAAACCTGCATGCAAGGCTGTTTAATTAGAGTTAACTGTGATGTCGAGTTAGCCTGGGCTTTTCCAAGAGACCTAAGGGAGTACGGCACCTAACATCATTGCAAGTCAATGGGAAACAGATGCTTAATTCCCTTAATCCATTGAAAAAATCCCAGTCTCTTCTTTTCTTTTATGTGGACATCTTTATAAGAGCATAAGCGATGCTGTATTGGGTCAGTCTATGGTCCATCTTGCCCAGTATCCTGTCTCCCCCAATCATAGGGAATGTACAGAAAAGGTGCATTACCCCTCTCTTCCACTCCCAGCTTCTGGTAGTCAGAAGTTTAGGGTCACCCCGAACATGGGGTTGCATCCCTAACCATCTTGGCCAATAGCCATTAATGGACATATCCTCCACAAACTCCATCATTCCACTGTGAACTAGTCTGAGACTGTGCAATTCATCTCACATGAGCAATTCTACAGACTTCACCGCTGCCGTGCCCTGTTCAAATGACAAATTAGCATTCTCCTGAGCCACATAGCCTCAGAGATAATGGCTCTGCAGTCAGCATTTGAAATGGGGAATGATGTACTGGAAAAGGGCTTCTTATCTATCCAGTTTAGATATACATAATGTGCCCATCACCTTGGTATCTAAGCTTAATAGCTACCTGATCTAGTGTCCATGTGGACTTTTATTATAATAATGTTATTGATCTGTATAACTTGTATCAATATATCCCTTCAAAATTAAGTTCTGCTAATCAGCTAACAATGAATGGAAGTTAATTATAATGGGTCCCACTGGGCATTATTAAAAAGTCTTTGCAGAGATCCTGAAACAGAGTTTCAACTTCAAACAGGTCGCAGAGGGGATTGTTAAAACTCAGCAGGCTGAATTGGTGTAGCACTATGGAGTCCACAAAGTTGCATCCAGGATGAATTTGGCCCATGGTATTAAATGGCTAGCAACAGATGATGCTTATGGACTTCACGGTGGTAATTAAGGATAAAACAAAGTTGATGTAACATTAAGCAACTAAAAGCAACCTTCTGAGAAACAAGAAGCACAAAACTGTCTGGACAAGATCCTTAGCTGGTGTTGGTATTGCTCCATGGTAGTCAATGGAGCTATGTTAATTTTCATCAGCTGAGGATCCGACCCATTAAGTGTAGTAGAATTGATGGAAGACTTCATTCGCACAAGAGGAATATCCCCAACCACCTCCTCACTGAGTCCCAGAGTAGCAAGTGGTGGAGCTGTCTTTGGAGACGGACAATTAGTCTTCAGAAGAGCCAAAACAGTTATTAACTATGGATAGTCATTACTCCAAAGGGCAGCAAGGGGAATCCAAACAGATCTATGTAAACATCAGGGGGCCAAAATCACCCCTGGAGTGATGCCTTTCTAGGTAGTGGGATTGCACCAGAGATGAATTTGGCCCTAAATGCTTTTAGGAGAACCCTCAGAACAGCTAAGGGGCTGCACGGCTCAGGGAACGGGTTCACATGGTGTTTCAAATCTACGTCACACTGGTTAATATCTGTCCACTAGGATGCTAGTGACCAGTTGTGGGTGCTAACTGAGGGTTAGATTGCCAACCCCTTCCGCACACTGGAGAATAGTTACTCAGGCAAATAGTCCCTTTGAAATCAAGGGAGCTAATGATGAGAGTAATTGTTTGCCAGTTTGAGCAAAGGATTCACAATCTGGCCTTTATTTAGCACTGCAGCCACTAGCAATTTAAAAGTCCAGTTCTGCTTTCCTTACTCACATGGAATAGTACCTCACTCTGTGATTAGTCCTACTGATTTCAACAGGACTACCAATGGAGTAAGATACTATTCCATGTGCGATGTTGCCAAGGGGCAACATCTGGCTGGTGGCAGAACCAGGCTCGTGGTTTTGGTGGCCTTTGCGGGATGGATTCTTGGCTTGGATGTAGTGTAGTTCTTGTGGGGCACTTATTTCATACTGCAGAAAACTGGTTCAGCTCTTTAAAGGATAGCTGCTTCCATGCTCTGCTCTTGCCATCCTAAGGATGACATCCTGCCCTGCTGCATGATGAAGGCTTTGTATTATTCCTTCACATTGCAGTGGTGCCTAAATGCTCCAATAGAGACTCAAGTATCAGGGGGTAGCCGTGTTAGTCTGTATCTACAAAAACAACAAGGAGTCTGTTAGTCTTTAAGGTGCCAATAGAGACTGGAGGCAGTCTGTTCCAGAGAGGAAGGCTTGCCCAGTAATTAGGGCATTTGCCTAAGATTTGGGAGACCTCAGATCAAGTCTTGGCTCTATCAGAGGCTCCCTTTCTGACTTGGGCAACTTATGTCTGAGACCGATTTTTTTAAGGTATTCAGGTGCCTAATGGGATTTTCAATGACAGGTTTCTAATTCCCATTAAATGTCAATGAGATGGGAAACTAGGTGCTTTTGAAAATCTTAGTAGGCACCTAAATATCTTTAGAAAGCTGGCCCTCAGGTTCAGTTCCACAATTGCACTGTGGGGATAATAGCACTGCCATAGCACATAGGCCTGTTGTGAGGATAAAGCAAACAAAAAGAAGTACTTCTTCACACAACAGTCAACCTGTGGAGCTCCTTGCCAGGGGGTGTTGTGAAGGCCAACACTATAACTGGGTTCAGAAAAGATTTGAGGGAAATTCCTGAACCTGAGCCATTCTTTCCAGGTGACAAATCTGAGGAACTGCCCAAGATTGAGGTGTCATTAGAGAAGGTTATGGAACAAATTGATAAATTAAACAGTAATAAGTCACAAGGATCAGATGTTATTCATGCAAATGTTCTGAAGGAACTCAAATGTGAAATTGCAAAACTACTAATTGTGTTATGTAACCTATCATTTAAATCGGTTTCTGTACCAGATGATTGGAGGATAGCAAATGTGACACCAGTTTTTAAAAAAGGCTCAAAAGGTGACCTCGGCAATTACAGACCAGTAAGCCTAACTTCAGTACCAGGCAAAATGGTAGAAATTATAGTAAACAACAGAATTATCAGTGTAGCAGTTCACTGACTCACCGCTGCAGCGCCTCCTGCTGGTCAGTCTAGGACTTAGCTCTTTTCCAGCCCCGGAGAGCCTCCTGCTGGCCAGTGTCTTACCTGCCTCCCAGTGCCCTTTACCTTGCCCACCCCAGTACCCCCACTCTCTGGGTCTCCTCTCTCAGGGGAACTCCCTCCCCCTATGACCACCTTGCCTCAGTGGCTACTGCCAGTCATCATCTAGCCCTCTTTCTCTGGGGACAACTGCAATCTGTAATGGCCACTCATCACTGGCAAGGGGGTTGGACCAGCTGCCTCTGCCTGTCCCCGGGCTGCATCTCTGCAGTCCCAGTACGTGCTTAGGCCTTTAACAAGGCCTCAGCCTGGGGAGTTGCCAGGCTGGAGCTCCCCAGCAGTGCTTGTCTTGAGGTACCCTGTGTTCCTAAGCAGCTAGGTCCTTCCCACTCCAAGGCTGGAGTGAGACTGACCTCTGCCTTCTGCCCCTGCAGCTCTTTTATAGGGCCCAGCCTGGCCCTGATTGGCTGCCTTTCAGCCTTTTCCTATTGGCTCTCAGCCCCAGCCCTTTCACAGGGCTGGCTTTTAACTCTTTCATGGCCGGAGCAGGGTGACCACCCCGCTACCCCTCCCCAAGATCACACACTGGGGCCGGGATGTTCTATCTCTCCAGTTTTTACCTCAGCTTGGTAAAGAGAAAACTAAGGGGGGATATGTTAGAGGTCTATAAAAGCATGACTGATGTGGAGAAAGTAAATAAGAAAGTTTTATCTAGTCCTTCTAATAACACAAGAACTAGGGGCCACCAAAAGAAATTAATAGGCAGCAGTTTTAAAACAAACAAAAGGAAATATTTCTTCACACTATGCAAAGTCAATCTGTGGAACTCTTTGCCAGAGGATGGCAAGGCTATAACAGGGTTCAAAAAAGAATGAGCTAAATTCATGGAGGATAGTTCATAGGGGTCGGGGTGGTCAGAGGGCAGGGAACAGGGGGGTTGAATGGGGGCAGGGGTCCCAAGGGGGCAGTAAGGAAGGAATGGGGGGTTGGATGGGGTGGCGGGGGGCAGTCAGGGGCAGGGGTTCTGGGGGTGATCAGGGGACCGGGAGAAGGGGTGGTTGGATGGGGCAGGAGTCCCCGGGGGGAAGTCAGGAATGAGAGGAGGGTCGGATGGGGCAGCAGGGGGCAGTCAGGGGCCGGAGTTCCAGGGGCTGTCAGGGAACAGGGAACAGGGGAGGTTGGAGGGGGCAGTAATCCCAGAGGAGCCGTCAGGGGGCAAGAAGCAGGAGGGGTCGGATAGTGGGCGGGGCTTGGCCACACCTGGCTGTTCGGCGAGGCACAGCCTCCGCTAACCGGCCCGCCATACAATTTTGGAAACAAGATGAGGCCCTCAGGCCAGAACGTTTGCCCGTGATCTAGATAATACTTAGTCCTGCCATGAGTGCAGGGAACTGCATTAGATGACCTCTCAAGTCCTATGATTTTATTATTCTATTATTCTAAATGCTTCTTGACTTCCTAAGCTGGTTGGAAAAAAAATTGTTTGTTTGTTTGTTTATTCGTTGGTTTGTTTCCCATGGAAAATTTCAATTTTTCATTTTTAACAACATTTCCAGCTGTAAATTTTAACTATTTGCAGGAAAACCCAAAACTGAAATTGGTTTGTTTTTTTTGGAACAAAAACTCTATTATTATTGGCTATAAGCAGAAAATATTTCTGCCCAAAACCTAAAATAATGTTTTTGTTTTGTCAAAAAATATTCAATGTTCTAACAAAAAAATTTTTTTTTTTTTTGAGGAAAACAGACATTTTCCAATGTTCTATCCAAAAAAGTTTTAGGTGGAATTTTTTTTTTACCAGACTTTCTTAATATCTAGAATAATAGGAGTCCAAGTGATTTTGGTCAGCAATTCCCCAAAGTATCGTTAAGGCAACGGTTGTTAATGGAACATTTAGAGTAGTTCTGCAAAGGGTAATTTGCTCACCTTGGGCTGGCTTACCTCTTTCTTTTAGCGGCTGTATCCATCCTTAGCTACTTTTCTTGGCTCTTCATGGCAAAGAAGAACCAGTACGTTCAACATGAAAACATTTGCTTCTGATAAATTCCTAATTTCAAGGAACATTGAGAAAACTCTATAATTTTCCCCTTTTATATTATTTGTTCTGTGGAGGAAAAATAGTCTAAGGCCTAAAACTTTGGTCAAGTGAACTGTATGTAGGGTCAGGTGAACTGTATGTGTGGCCTGGAGGAAGGAGAAAGGGGGGGGGGAGAGTAAAAGGAGAAGGGTAGACAGAAATCATAAAAGCAGAACTAACTGTAGACATTATAAAAGTAGAATTAACCTTTGTAACAGATTATGATTAATAGATGTCAGGTGACAGAGCAAGAAACCGCAAAGGGGCAGACTGTGAAAAACAGGAAAGCTTGCTAAGCTATATTCCCTTTTTTGGGGAATGTATTCCAAATATGGCAATAATGTTGATAAGGAAGTATGCATTACTTAATTGTGGTTTTATGCTATATAAGCTATTTGAAAATCTGTAGTCGGGGGGATTGCTTGTTTACTGGTACCCCCCATGCATGCATGAAAATAAAAAGGCCTCAGGCGATTCTGATCCAAACACAACGCGTGGTCATTTTTTCCACAACAGTTCCAAGAGCATGCCATTCTTACCCATGATGAGGATCTTATATTGGGACTTGAAAATTGAGAGAATCAATCTAAAATCAATAGGAATTTGGATTGAGTGAGGATGAAAAAGTAGTTCTAATATTTAGTTGAACTTCTTAAAGCAGATAGTGTCCTGGTCCATTTCTAGGGCTCCTGGCCTCCCCAGCAATAGAGATCAATAATAATAATAATAATAATAATAATAATAATAATAATAATAATAATAATAACAATAATCATAACAATAATAAATCCACTTAGAATACACCATTACTTAACATGGATGCTAAAATCCTGCAGACTTAATTATGATACTTATCTACTGAAAGACAAAACATATGTACTCACTACCAGATATACCATAGCCTTGATCTTAAAATACATTGGAATCTACCTCTGTTTGCAATTATTTGAAGCAACCATATACAGTAACTCCTCGCTTATGACTGTAGTTATGTTCCTGAAAAATGCGACTTTAAGCAAAACGATGTTAAGTGAATCCAATTTCCCCATAAGAATTAATGTAAATGCGGGGGGTTATGTTCCAGGGAAATTTTTTTCACCAGACAAAAAACTATACACACACACACACAGTATATGTTTTAAACAAACAATTTAATAGTGTACACAGCAATGATGATTGTGAAGCTTGATTGAGGTGGTGAAGTTAGAAGGTGAAAGAAGATGGGATATTTCCCAGGGTATGCCTTACTGCTAAATGATGAACTAGCATTTGGCTGAGCCCTCAAGGGTTAACACATTGTTGTTAATGTAGCCTCACACTGTACAAGGTAGCACGAATGGAGGGAGGGGAGACAGCATGGCAGACAGAGACACACACCCTGTGTGTGTGGGAGAGAGAGAGAGAGATGTGCATTGCGTATGCTGACCCCACTCTAAGTACATTGCCTTTAAAAAAATCAGGAAGTTGAGACAGCAACTGTGGCCAGTAAGCTCTCTCTGTCCTGAGCTCTGTCCTGTCCCCACCCTGCTCTATATAGAGAAGGGGTAAGTGGGGTGGCAGGAGTAGGGGGGAGGTGGATACCCTGACATTAGCCCCCTTCTTCCCCCCTCCCCTGCACAGCAAGCAGGAGGCTCCTGGGAGCAGCTCCAAGGCAGAGGTCAGGAGCAGCACATGGCAGTGGAGGGAGGGAAAGCTGAACTGCCAGCAATTGGTAGCCTTGCTGGGCGGCTGCTGCACAGGGAATTTAGGGGAGTGGGGAGCTGATGGGGGGCTGCCGGTCCACCCTGGGTCCAAGCCCCCACTATCTAGCTGCAATGGGCTGCTCTTCCTGCAAGCAGTGGACAAAGCAGGCAGCTGCCAAACAACGTTATAAGGGAGCATTGCACAACTTTAAACGAGCATGTTCCCTAATTGCTCAGCAATGTAACAATGAAACAACATTAACTGGGACGACTTTAAGTGAGGAGTTACTGTATTTAATATAATTTTTAAAGTATATAATAATAAAGTTAAAGAAAATAAAATATTTTAAGAACTATGTTAAGCCCATCAACAATAATAGAGATTACAAAAGCACTTCTCAACAATAGTAGATAGATAGATAGATAGATAGATAGATAGATAGATAGATAGATAGATAGATGTGAAGAAGAGCTCTGTGAAGCTCAAAATCTTGTCTCTTCCAACAGCAAAAGCTGTTCCAATAAAACATATTACCTCAATGCCATTTCCCACACTTTGCCAGCTCTGTAGCTCAGTAGATGAATCCAGTGTCCTGGGCTCACTGTCCAGAAATAGAGTAAACTCAGTTGTATCTATCTTAACACTCAGTCATAGCTGAACCTAACCCAATAGATGGTGAGCACCAGCCAACTCCCTTGCAGGCTACATTGTGACAGCAATGCTGAAAAGATCCTCTTCTAAACATAAGGCCAAGCCCCCTGATGTTTCTCATGAAACATACAGAACAGTCTTACCAAATAGGTTATCTTATCAGCTATGAATCCTAACCACACTTGAATGCCTCAGATCAGAGCCTGCCTAAAATAGCCTTTCCCTTCATAACTCCTCCTTAGCAACTCAGGGTGGAAAGTCTGTAGTTGCTGCTCTTCAATTGCATCACCTGTTCCTGTGATGTAGCCAACAGGGGAGCTCATGCAAACAGCTTCTGCACTTGGCTTTGCGTTCTGTTATGGGACAAGGACAAACCTTAATGTGGTGGAGATGAGTTCTACCTCTAAAAGTGATGAAAAGAAAAAAGTTTCTTCTATCCATCCTCAGGCATCTGACATGTCTACCTGTCTGTCTGTCTGTCCATCTCCATGCACACGTTTATCCATCTGTCCTCACGCACACATCCATCTATCAATCCATCCCCATGAACATTTCTATCTGACTATCCATACATCTCAGGCACACATTATCTATCTATCTATCTCTATGCACCTTTATGCTGAATTCATCATCAAAGAACCTGGGAAAAACAGACTCTAAGCTCTTTCAGGCAGAGATTGTCTTTTTATTAGATGGCCATACAGTGCCCAGCACAGAGGCATAATAGTAAGTGATTCTGAACTTGGTGGAGGAATTCTATTGACGTCCATTGCACAGCCGGGCGAGTGAGAGGGCAGTCTGGCACTATTATCAAGGGTGACAGAGAGGAAGAATTATCCAGTGGTTAGCACACTCCCCTGTCACTTAGGAAATACAGGTTTGATTGCCTGCTCTGCTACAGACTTCCTGCGTGCCCTTAGCCAATTTGCTTAGCCTCTGTGTCTCTCAATTCTACATCTGTGCAATGGGAATAATAGCACAGCCATAGCATAAAGGACTGTGTGGGGATAAATACACTGGATATTGTGAGGTCCTCTGATCCTAGAGGAATGGCAGCTTAGATAGCTGATGGATTTTCCCTTACCAGTTTTTTTTATCATGTTTTATTGGGGGTTGGTGTACAAGCACCTATTAGCCTGTAGGGGCAGAGCGTCACCTTTGGCATCAGTAGATTTATTGCTGACTAACTATACCCCAATGAAGAAGAGAACAGAATAACAGAATCCTAGGGTCTGAATGTGCCTGTACAGCAGCTTTACTCTATTGACAATCCATTGACTCCAATGGAGTTAGGCCTGATTTACACCAGGGTGAATTACAGGGGACAATCAGGGCCGTTGATTCCAATGGGGTCACTCCTTATTTACACCAGTGAGAGGAGAATAGGACCCTACTGCTTCCCACTCACTCTGGAATATGGAAAAGCTTTTTTTTTTTGGATGCATGGATTATAAGGTGGATAGAAAGCTGGCTAGATAGTCAGGCTCAACAGGTAGTGATCAATGGCTTGATGTCTAGTTGGCAGCCGGTATCAAGTGGAGTGCCCCAGGGGTTGGTCTTGGGGCTGGTTTTGTTCAATGTCTTTATTAATGATTTGGATGATGGGATAGATTGCACCCTCAGCAAGTTCACAGATAACACTAAGATGGGGAGAAAGGTACATATGCTGGAGGGTAGAGATAGGGTCCAGAGTGACCTAGACAAATTGGAGGATTGGGCCAAAAGAAATCTGAGGTTCAACAAGGACAAGTGCAGAGTCCTGCACTTAGGATGGAAGAATCCCATGCCCCGCTACAGGCTGGGGACCGACTGGCTAAGCAGCAGTTCTGCAGAAAGGGACCTGGGGATTACAGTGGAGGAGAAGCTGGGTATGAGTCAACAGTGTGCCCTTGTTGCCAAGAAGGCTAACGGCATATTGAGCTGCATTAGGAGGATCATTGCTTCAGATCGAGAGATGTGATTATTCCCCTCTATTTGGCACTGGTGAGGCCACATCTAGAGTACTGCATCCAGTTTTGGGCCCCCCACTACAGAAAAGATGTGGACAAATTGGAGATAGTCCAGCGGAGGGCAACAAAAATGATCAGGAGGCTGGGGCACATGATTTACAAGAAGAGGGTGAGGGAACTTGTCTTGTTTAGTCTGCAGAAGAGAAGAGTGAGGGGGGATTTGATAGCAGCCTTCAACTACCTGAAGGAGGGTTCCAAAGAGGATGGATCTTGGCTGTTCTCAGTGGTGGCAGATGACAGAACAAGGAGCAATGGTCTCAAGTTGCAGTGAGGGAGATCTAGGTTGGATATTAGGAAACACTATTTCACTAGGAGGGTGGTGAAGCATTGGAATGGGTTCCCTAGGGAGGTGGTGGGATCTCCATCCCTAGAGGTTTTTAAGGCCCGTCTTGAGAAAGCCCAGGCTAGGATGATTTAGTTGGATTTAGTCCTGCTTTGAGCAGGGGATTGGACTAGATGACCTATGAGGTCTCTTCCAACCCTAATCTTCTATGATTCTATGAAAGAGATGAAGGCAATTACTGCCCTTTGTTACATTGGTTCAAACAGTAGTCCATGTACAGTAGAATCCTGGAATTCTATAGGTTCCACTTCCAAGAAGGAACTCAGTGTTACCCAGTGGAATCCACTCTGTTCCCAAGCTAGAAATTATAGGATGAAGATGTCTTCTTTCAATGTGTAATCAGGAGTGCCACCTTGTCTAATTTCCTGCTCAGTTCCCTCCTCCGGCTGTTCAGTCTTCCTTTACTCAGTATGGCCAAGGTTAGTCAAAGAGCCAAACTGTAAGAACTTCAGCAAAGTCTGTGCGATGTTTGTTCTCTCTTGTATTAACTTGGGTTAGGATTAAAGATGAGGCCACTCAGAAGACTTCATTCAGCAAGTTTGAAATAGGAATCACTATCGTGCTTTTGGACTCTAGGAGATAAAGTGGAACTCTAATGTAGCGAGAGCATTTTGTTTTTTCTTGTGGAAAATTTTTAAGAACAAAGAATTTGTTTGCATCAACATTTTCATTGAAAAAATTATTGAAACTTTTCATTTCTGGACAAATATTGGTTATCCAATTAAAAGGTTTTTGTTGTTGTTGTTTTTTTGTTTGTTTGTTTTTTATGAAAACAGACACATTCCATGGATGTTTTTATTTACCCCAAAACCCAAAAGAAATCTTTGGTGGAAAAATTTTGACCAGCCCTAAATACGGTCCAGATTCTCCTCCTATTTGCTTTGATATAAACACAAATAACAGATAGAAGTTCTGATTCTGTGTGGTGCTGAATGTCTCCTACAGTGTGCTAACATTCACAGCTCTCAGCATCTCAAAGAATTTGGATTTCAGAATGAATTTTTCCAAGAGACCTTGGGGATTTAGACACATAACTGTCTGTAGAGGGGCAGTAACCCCGCTCCTGCCCTGGGAGAGGGCTCTGGTAAGGGAAAACCTGGGCTGATTGGGGAAGTGGCCACAGCTGGGCCATGCCCCAATCAGGCCACAGCTGGCCCTTATAAGAGGGCAGTGGATGGGGGAGCAGTCAGTCTCCTCTCTCTGCTTTCAGAGAGAGGGGCCTGGCTGCTGGGAAGCTCAGGGTACCTAGAGTAAGGCAGGGCTGGGGAAAGGCCAGAGGGGCTGGGGAGCTCCAGACTGGCAATTCCCCAGGCTGCAGGGCCTTGTCCAAGGCCCCATAGAGGCACTGGGTTGCAGAGCAAGGCAGCAGGTCCAAAAACCCCTTGCCTGTGATGAGTGGCTTATACTGCAATCTACCCCAGGGAGCAGGGGCTAGTTGGTGACTGCAGGTAGCTTATGACTGAGGCGAGGTGGGGATAGGGGGTGGGGGTTCCCTGGGGAGGGGACACCCTAAGAGTGAGGGGTTACTTCCAGGGGCAGCACCCCAGATAACGGGGCACCGGAGTCCTGGGAGAGATATGGGGGCCAAGCAGCACTGGGACACCAGCCTGCAGAGAGCGCTCCAAATCTGGAAAATGAGCTAATTCCCAGGACACCAGCAGGAAGTGCCGCAGGGGTGAGTTCCACCCTGCTACACTGTGATAAAAAGAATGGCATGTTTCTTGGGTGTGCTCCTATGATCCCATCTGAAATTGTCCATATCACCAGAACTTTTTATTCTGCGTCTATGGAGCTCCTAGCACACTTGGGACTCCTAGGGGTTATTACTATACAAATAATAAATAATAAAGTACTAGTAGGACTAGTAAAAAAATCCATAAACCCCTTTTTCAGTGGAAAATTGGGGTTTTGATTAAATGACAATTTTAATAGCATTTGTCTGCTTTCTGTGTATTCTTGTATTTTTTTTGTCAAAAAAAACAAAAAGCCAGAATCCAACCATTTTTGGGTGAAGACTGACAAAAAAATCAGTTCTTGGCATTCTTGGGCCAAAAATGTTTGTTTCGTGTTTTCAGAAAAAGTTTGAATTTTCCATTACAAAAATCTAACTGGATTTACTTCTTCCCCTTATGTATATCTGTCTATTTGCCTTTCTCCATCTATAAAACGTTATTATTAATTATGATTATTATAACACTGAACAGAGAAGCTTACTCTCCCTACCCAATTTAAAAGCAACAAAGCAAATCAAGACAAAACATAGTTCCTCATTGCATGCAACTGGAAGAGAGGATAACAAATTGATGAAAAGAGAGGAGGAACTTTCTGAAGCAATGGATTTAACACTAGATGATGCCCATGGCTCTTATAATGTTGAAAGCTTTTAAAATCTTCTGTAGGCAACCTGTGACACCTTTACTCTTATTGATGAGGTACTTTTTCATGTATGTATCCTCATGGAAGTCAAGAGAGTTGCTCACCTGCGTAAGAGTACCACAAACTGATCCTGTATGAAAAGCATTTTTCTGAGCCTAACCCAGGAACCCCTTACCTACCTCTGCAATGAGTAAAGGTTCTTCACTGACTCCAATGCAGAGAAGATTTAGTTGCCTTATTCAAGATCTCACAAGTCACCACTAGGACAGCTCCCACATTATGCCCCTTTCCAGTACTAATTAGGAGAGCACAATGACTCATTAAGTGGCTGTTTACCTTACTGCACATAAGTATACACAGGTATATTTGGGTTAATCCTGCCTATATTGAGTCAAGCTGAGATTTTCAAAGTGGCCAAAGGGGGTTAGGCACCCAAATCCAACTGAAATTCAAATGGCTTCCAGCTGCTTTGAATAATGCCAACCTCTCTCTTTTATTATTGTTATTCTTATTTGTATAACAATAGCACCTAGTAACCCAACCTGGAGCTAGCTGGAAATTTCTGTCCCATGGGAAATATTTTGGCATTTGCTTTCATCCCAAAGAGTCAAAATATCGAAAATGTATTGCAGAATTAAACGTTCAAAAATGGTTCAATCTGGAAATGTCACAATGGAATATTCTGAAATTTTCTATGTAAACCAGACAGCGCTTCCAAAGAGTCAGTTAAAACTAAAACCTTTTGGTATGAATTTGCCCATTAATAAAATGGAATATTTAATAGAAATCAACCTTTCCCCATTTAAAAAATCAATTTACATAGAACCCCATATATCCTCAGGAATTTATTTCTATCAAAAAGCTTTCACTAGCTATAACCCCAACCAAGTTCACTCTCCAAACGCATAGGGAGAGATAGGCTTTGCAATCAAAATATTATTTGTTATTATTTAGTATTTGTTTTGTGGTAGAGCCTAGGAACCCCAGTCATGGAGTGAGATGCTATCATCCTAGGAGCTGTACAAACATAGAACAAAACATGCCCCCACCCAAAGAGCTGACAATCTAAGAGACAAAGTGTGAGAACGGGAAGTGAAACACTAGCATGTAAAGGGAATGAGGTTTGCTCCAGGTCACATGGCAGTAGCAGAGTTGGGAACTGAATCCCGTTCTTCTGAGTTCCAGTCCAGTTCCTTCTGCACTAGACTAGTTGCCGCTTTTTCTCCTGATGTCAAATGCATTGATATTATTTAGGATTATTCAGTTCCCTGATTCTCTCTTTGCCAGGTGCCCCAGAGGGAATGAACAGAACCGGTAATCATCAATGTGCTGTAATATTTATACTGCTTACTGTATTTTTCACTCCATGCACCTGATGAAGTGGGTTTTAGCCCATGAAAGCTTATGCCCAAATAAATTTGTTAGTCTCTAAGGTTCCACAAGGACTCCTCATTGTTTTTGGTAATCATCAAGTGATCCATCTCCTGTTGCCCATTCCCAGCTTCTGGCAAACAGAGGCTAGGGACACCATCCCTGCCCATCCTAGCTAATGGCCATTGATGGACCTATCTTCCATGAATTTATGGAGTTCTTTTTTGAACCCTGTTATAGACTTGGCCTTCACAACATCCTCTTGCAAAGATTTCCACAGGTTGATTGTGAGCTGTGTGAAGAAATATTTCATTTTGTTTGTTTTAAACCTTCTGCCTATTAATTCCATTTGGTGACCCCTAGTTCTTGTGTTATGAGACAGAGTAAATAAAACTCCTCATGATTTTATAGACTTCTATCATATCCCCCCTTAGTCTTCTGTTTTCCAAGCTGAAAAGTCCCAGCCTTATTAATCACTCCTCATAAGGAAACTATTCCATAGCCCCTCATCAGTTTTGTTGCTCTTTTCTGAACTTTTTCCAAGTCCAGTATATCTTTTTTGAGATGGGGCTACCATATTTGCACACTGTATTCAAAATGTGGGTGTACCATGGATTTATATAGAGGCCATATGATATTTATCTATCCCTTTCCAAATGATTCCCAACATTCTGTTCACCTTTTCTGACTGCCGCTGCACATTAAGTGGATGATTTCAGAGAACTATCCACAAGGACTCCAAGATCTCTTTCTTGAGTGGGAACAGTTAATTTAGACCCCAGCATTTCAGGGCCATGCCATATACAGAAACATATTCATGTCTAGCATAGCTGTGCATATTTTTTTTGGATAAATATCATTCATGGGGCTCAACCAAAATGCCAGCTCTGAAATTTTAGGGAGGTTGCATCCTACACCTGGAACTAGATCTGAGATTCACAGCTGGCCCTTATCACTACAATATGCAAAACTAAACCTGGGGATGCAAACACCCCCACAACCTTTGGATTGTTGGATATCCAGTTGCAAATTTAGCAGTTCACACCCTCCTCTAGTTTTTAGTTTTAATAAGTCATGTGTGAGAGAGAGTGCACACAGGCGTGTACTTGCATGGGTTGCAGGGGGTGTGGTGTTTGAAGAATTAGGAGAGGGATAATATGTGTGTGTGTGTGTGTTTTAGGGGAACTGCGGCTACATTTTTGCAAACCAGCAGGAATACATATGTGTGCATTTCTGGACATGCATATGGCTGATTAATGTATGTGTGTACATGTTTGTAGACGTGTGGGGGCATTTTTGTTTGCACACATGATAAAAACGTTAAGGGGTCACAGCTGTGTGAAGGTGTACATATGGAGAGTTATTGTAGTGTGTTCACAAACATTTCTGAGGCACATGTCAGGGGATTATGGGAGGGTGTGTGATTACAGGAGGTCTTGGTGTCTGGTTAAGAACTTGGTTTAACTGACATTTGATTTGATCTCTGTAAACTCAGCTGGTTCCATTGAAACCAATAGAAAACTGCCATTGACTTCACAAAGGAGAAGGGCAGTAATTTAGTTCTGGGATCAAGCCCACTGACAAATTTACCCGAAGACCATGTTGGAACCACTCTCTGGGGTGTTTTGGATCTCTAGTCATCACTAGAAGGACACTTCAGGTTGACAAGGACGCCAGCATACAGCTAGGTAAGCAATGTGGCCTAGTGGATAAAGCTTTAGAGTTGCATGTGTTCTATGCCTGGCTCATTAGGGTTTGAAGAAAAGCTCTGTGTGAGCTTGAAAGCTTGCCTCTCTCCCCAACAGAATCTGGTCCAATAAAAGATATCACCTCCCCCACCTTGTCTCCCTGTGGAGCTATGTATCGCACAGGGAGTCTGTGGCTGAACTGAGAAGTGAACCTATGGTGTATTTCATAGAAAAACCTCGGTAGATTCAATAATTTGGTAACTTTATTTTTTAAAGCCCTACTTTGAACTGGACAGCCCCATTTTTTTCCCGTGACTCATGAAAACCTCCTTCTTCCCCTGAGTCTGCTCAGGGCACTCTTCACCTCTTTGTTCCTCAGACTGTAGATCATGGGGTTCAGCACTAGGGAGAGGACAGAATAAAAAAGAGAGATCAACATATCCACCTCCACTGTGTGGTTGGACTTCGGCCGCAGGTAAATAGCACAGGCTGAGCCGTAGAACAAGGTGACCATGGTGAGGTGAGAGGAGCAGGTCGAGAAGGCCTTATGTCTTCCCTTGGCTGATGGGGTCTTCAGGATGCTGGAGAGTATTTGAGCATAGGACACAACAACCAGCAAGAAGGAGGACAGGTTGATCAAAACACTGAGGGCTAGGATGGAGGCCTCATTCCTCAACGTGTCCCCACAGGCCAGCTTCAGCACTGGGTAGATATCACAGAAGAAGTGGTTGATCTCGTTGGGGCCGCAGTAGGGCAAGGAAAAGATCCAAGCCACGTTGCCCAGCGGCATCAGAATTCCACAGAGCCAGCAGGCAGCGGCCATCTTGGCACAGGCCCTATGGTTCATAAGGAGGGCGTAGTGCAGAGGGGAGCAGATGGCTCTGTAGCGGTCATATGCCATGGCAGCCAGCAGGTAGCATTCTGCCATCCCAAGAGAAAGGAAGAAATACATCTGGGCAGCGCATCCAGTGAAGGAGATGACTCTCTCCTCAGAGATTAAATTGACCAGTATCTTGGGGACGGTGACTGAGGTGTAGCAGATCTACAGGAAGGATAGGTTCCGAAGGAAGAAATACATGGGGGTGTGGAGGGCTGGGTCCAGTACTGTCATGAAGATGATGAGGATGTTTCCTGTCAGGGCGACGGTATAGATAATGGAGAAACCTATACAAAATATTGCTCGGGTCTCTGGATGTCTCCAGAATCTGAAGAAAATGAAGTGGGTCAGCATGCTGTGATTCCGCTGTGCAATTTCACTGGTATAGCTCATCTGTGGAAGGAGGAGGAAAAAGAATTTCCATGTGGTCATTATGGGCCAGCTCATAGGAACATAGGACTGGAAGAGACCTCCTGGCTCATTGAGTCCAGTTCCCTGCTTTCACTGGGAACCACATTGTATAATCCAAATCATAAAAGGATCCAGCTCCATGTTAACACTAATTAGATTGTTTGCCCCTATTGGGAGGTTGTTCCAGAACCTCCCTCCTCTGATGGCTAGAAACATTCTTCTAATTTCCAGACTAAATGTACTCACAGACCGTTTATCTCCATTTGTTCTTGTGCCAGCATTTACCCTGCCTGATGTTTACAGTGCATTTATAAAGGGCAATCAGATCCCTTCTCAGCATGCATTTTGCTAAGCTAAACAAGCCAAGTTCTTTTAGTCTTTTGTGGCTGGATTTTTTAAAGCTATTGAGTTGCTTGGTGGGATTTTAAAAAGCAGCTAGGCACCCAACAGCTATTGAAATCAAAGAGTGTTTGGTGCCTAGGTACTTTAGAAAATCCCACTCAGCATCTACGTATCTTAAAAAATCTAGCCCTTAGTCTTTTTAGTTTCATCAACTGGTATACACTGGTGTAGCCCCACTAACTTCAACAAAGCTGTGCCTCTGTACATCACCATCGAGCTAGCTAGCCCCATTTACATCTATCTATCTATCTATCTATCTATCTATCTATCTATCTATCTATCTAGCAACAGGCCATTAAAAGAAAAATACAAACCCTGCTATGAGACTCAGATTGCCGCACAGTAAATCTGGAATCAGACATTTCAATTCAGAGTAGTTACTCAGTGATTACCCTTGTGAGTATCTGTTAGTAAATACTAACCCTTTTAGTCCTGTTTTGTTCTCTATATTTGATTCATTTGTATATTAACTATTCTTTAGAATTTTTAGGATATTAACAAAAAGTATGTTCAATTCTAAGGCCAGAACACTGGTCCCTGGCTGATATGTAACCCTATTCAGGAATTCCGTGCTTTAGACTGAATATAATAATCCATAGTGTCCCTATCTCTATAAACCTCCAGATATTCATGGGAACCATCCCCTTAAAACACACACACACATACATATGTATAAAATGCTAACATATCGTTACATCAGATAGGGAAGAATGATTGTGAGGGAAGAAAGACCCATTGAAAGATATTATCTTGAAGAATTGTTAGGCCTCTCTGCTGTAAATAATTATGCCTTCACACGTAAATCAGGTAAACTTAGAATGTATAGAAATGACATCAGAATGTGTGTTTCTTTTAGCAAAGAGGTTTTCTTTGTTTGGATACCCTATATAATGACCCAGGTATGGGAACTTATTTGGGAAATGGAAACTGGGTGTCCTTCCAGTTACAGTGAAGAAGAGACACAGACCCAGCTCTTGATCTTACATCAAAGGTGGTAATGTAACTATCCTTTTGTATTGTGCTGTGCTAATCTCTGACTGATAAATCTTTGATTAAATAATCCCAGTTCAGCAATCCTGAGTCATCATTGACTCAGAACACGCAACCCCCTCAAATAACTAAGAGCAGAGGCTGAGGCTTTGTCATTGATTTCAGTCTGTTTCATTCTCAATGAAATGTCCCGTGTTCTCGTCCCAGCTACACGGATGACTAGGACAACCCTAGCAAGCTTGAATCAGTCTAACCAGGAGCAGAGCAGAACAGATCCCTGAATATCAAACCCTCAGATGAAATTCAAACCACCACAGATTTACCTCTATATCCAGGCAGCACTCCTGCATCTGCTGTGAATGAAGGTCTGGGTGGATTAGAGGTATTTCAGCTGCTTTCTGAGTCTCCAGGGACAAGTTCCCTTAAATATTTTGGGTTTAATTAGGTATCTTTTAAAGGTAAATTGTCATTTATCCTTCAGCTTTAAAAATAAACCCAACAGATAAGAAGGTCCTATCCTGTGAATGGCTGGATGGAGGGCCTTCATCTCCCACTAACCTCAATGGGAACATCGTGCTACCAGCACCAGCGAGATCCAGGACATTCAAGTGTAAACGCTTGTGTTTATTCCTATGGTCCCTGATGGAATTGCTCATGTGAACCCTTTGTGGCTTTGAGTGTTTGCTTATTTACAACTCTCTGATTTCCCAATTCCCTTTCTCTCCCCACTCCCCACAGATACAGAAATGAGACATCCATACACATCAAGAAAATATCTTTCCCCTGACAGGGGGCAGTGTGTGTGTGCGTGTGCATACACACACACACACACACACACACACACACAGAGCAAGTCTCATTCCTTCCAGTAGGGGGCAATTTCTTATTTGCACAAAACATATGAGGGTGCAATCCACGCCATCCTCCAGATCATTAATGAAGATATTGAACATAACCGGCCCCAGGACCGACCCTCGGGGCACTCCGCTTGATACCGGCTGCCAACTAGACATGGAGCCATAGATCACTACCTGTTGAGCCCGATGATCTAGCCAGCTTTCTATCCACCTTATAGTCCATTCATCCAGCCCATACTTCTTTAACTTGCTAGCAAGAATATTGTGGGAGACCGTATCAAAAGCTTTGCTAAAGTCAAGTTACAGCTCTCTGCTTTCAATCTATGCCGTCAGCTTACTTAGAAGGCTGATATACAGGCACTGAGAAATGTAACTACTTCTGTCCATTAGGCTTTGGGCAGGTGAAAGACCTACTGCATTTTTTATTGGATTGTACTTTGTATTGCCACTTGAGATCAAAATGGCTTTCTGTGTTTTTGTCCCTTTTTCTACGACTGCTCAGAAAATGGAATATTTACTAGGAATTGGCAATATATCTGCGATCCAAGTTATTGCCTGTTTTGCATGGTCAGCCACTAAAATAAAGAAAAAGCAAGTAGCTTGGTGATAACATATGATATAATGATTTATGTTGGTTTTAAATATATATGAATATTTTAAAATACTGGTGTTAGTTTTTAAGTCTTATTTTAATATCTTTTGATATTGGTGCATTTGCCTATGGCTGAGTGGCTATTAATAATCATGACTTCACTTGACTTAGCCAAACACCCCCATTTTTGGGAAATAGGGTTGTCTCAGTAGTCCCTGTGTCTCTTTAGCCTGGTCAAACCAGTTTAAGCAACCCACTAGGCAGAGATAACATATCATAGAAAATAAATGTAGAGTGTTGCTGAGGAATTCCTATCTGGGCTGTGACCTCCTTTCTTGTGGATGTGTCTGATTTAACCCTTAATAGCTATCTAGCAAACAATGCAATAACAATCTAATGCAAAGATGTACATATTATATTCATTACATATTACAGGCATCCTTCATACCTCCTTCATACCCTCTTCTGCCCAAAACTTCCTCCCACCATAATGAATTTCACAGTAGAAAAGATTCTTTATTGAGACTGCTGGACACAGACAGACCCTACAGTTTCCTCTGGCTCTCTAGCTCCCTTTCTCTGCTGCCAGGTTTCAAGAGTTGGTCACAAATTTTATATATTTATTGCAGAGGAGGGGGGAGGGGTTCTGTGGGAAATGCCAAAAATAACTTTTTTGTTCAAGAATTGTTTTTATTTTTTTATTGAGAAACTGAAAACTCTAAAAAACATGTTTTGTTGTTGTACTTTCAACAACTGAAAAATATATTTCTTTATTTATTGGAGATTTTGACATTTTGCAACTTGGTTACAGGAAAGAGAAACATTTCCATATTTTAGGCTTTTCCACCAACTCCCTACTGCTCCCCCCCCCCAAAAAATATTTTTGGGTGGGAGTGAAAATTTCTCTTTAAAAGAAAAGTCATTTCCAATTGGCATGGGGGAAAACATTTTAGCAGAAAAATGTTGACCCCCAGCTCTACTGGTTTTATCAAGAGGGATATCTCTTAATCCTGTCTTGGACAAAGCAGACATGTAAAGGACTGATACCAACTGTATAGCCCTCATCTCTATATCTCGATCACTGCATCTACAGGCTTTGTGCAAGCACACTCCATATTCCCCTTTGTTTGAAAATTTCTACGTCATTGCTGACTTGTCTGAACTATGGGTCAGACCCTCAGGTGTTGTAAACACAAACCTATCCATCTTCGAGGACCTTGCCCCATAATTATGATACATTTGTTTCCTTTAAGAAAGCAATTTCTGGCCATTGTTCTCCTGAGAGCCCCCTTCACCTCCTTGTTTCTCAGGCTGTAGATAAGGGGGTTGAACATGGGGGTGATGACTGTGTAGAAGAGAGAGAGCAGCTTGTTGGTTACTGGTGCATATGCAGAATTGGGGCGCAGATACGTGACAATTCCTGTCCCGAAGAATAGTGTCACCACCAGAAGATGTGAGGAACAGGTGGAGAAGGCCTTATGCCTACTCTGAGCCGAAGGCATTTTCAGGATGGTCAGGAGGATGAGAAGGTAGGAGACCAGAATCAACACAAAGGGAAATGTTATGAATAGCAGGGCAACCATAAAAACGGCGATTTCATTCAGGTAAGTGACCCCACAGGCCAGCTTCAATACTGGGGGGATGTCACAGAAGAAATGGTTAATTTCATTGGATCCACAAAAAGGCAAGGTAAATATTACTGAGGTGTGTCCCAAGGACGTGAGGAGACCACTGATCCATGACACAGCAGCCATCTCTGAGCATCTGGTATGGTTCATAATGTGCGTATAGCGTAAGGGGTAGCATATTGCAACATAGCGGTCATAAGCCATCGCCCCCAAAAGAAAACACTCTGTGCCCCCTAGAAATAGAAAGAAATACATCTGCACAGCACAGCCAGTGAAGGAGATAGTTTTATCCTCCGAGAGGAGGTTGGCCAGCATCTTGGGCAGGGTGACCGAGGTGTAGCAGATCTCCAGGAAGGACAGGTTCATGAGGAAGAAATACATGGGGGTGTGGAGGGCAGCATCAGCCAATGTCAGGGTGAATATGAGAAGATTTCTGGTCAGAGTGATCACGTAGGTAGCTAGAAACACCAGGAAGAATAAAGCCTGTATCTTTGGAAGGTCAGAAAGACCCAGGAGAATGAACTGAGTGACAACGGTGTGATTCCTTCCTGCCATTTGGGCTCTCAGTTCCTCAGGACAGTATTTATTCCTGAGGAAAGATAGAAGGCAATATAGTAAAAATTTCTGAATGTAGTGACAGGTAGGGAAAAACAGCAAAGCAGCTTAGATAACTTATACAAGAAGGGAGCTCCATCCTGTCCCTTTCTTTCCCCATCTCCTTGCTTGTCTCCCTTCCCCTCAACCTGAATCTTCCCCGGGGCCCTTCCTGGGCCACATTTGGTCATCAAAGCCATCTTGACTCAGGGCAGTTTACCTTCACTTCTATTATCAATAATGGAAAATGGTGGTCAACTTTCTTATAGTCATCATCCATACTGGCACCTGCAAAAACTGTAGGGGATCATATGGCCTTAAACTCTGAATCTATTAAACTATTGTGTAAATGGGAATCAGGCCCTATCAGAGTGATTCATCCAAATAAAATAATTCATTTACACATTCATTTAACACATTTAAATCATGAAGCCACTCCAGGAAATCATGGTCTGCTCACAGATACAGCTTTAGAAGAAAAAGAGACAAAATGTGCCTGATAAATTACTTGGATCAGTTCTTACCTTACCTTGTTCAATAGCAATTGTCTGAAGAGGAAAGACCATTCTTCTCTTAGTTAAATTGCCGCTGGGGAGTATGGATGAAATTAGTTCATTTTCTAACTGTGGAAGTTATTTCTTTGTAAGGCATCTAGATTTTATAGAAAAATGTATATTGTAAAAGATAGTGAGATGCTCTGTCAGAGTAGGTAGATATAAAGGCAGACAGTTACTATTGTTAATTCCCCCACCTCCTGGCTTCAGCACAGGAATCAGGTCCATTTGTCAGTTCCATCCCTAGTTTCTGCACAATATGGGTCCCTGCATGTCACTTTCATCCTCCTCCGACTATTGTCCCTCCTAGCTTCAGCATGGGGAAAGATCAGAAATTGCATTTGCTAGCCACTTATGTCAAGGAGATCCAGGGTCATGTGGATGAGTGCCTTTTTTATTATTATAAGAAAGAAAGAAAAAAAAGAATATAACTACCTTTACTTTTTACTAGTGAATGAAGATTGTCCTGAATCAGCGACCCTATAACAGTGTGTGACATTCAGACATAGATGATGGAACGGCATCTACATAATGACAGTCTTCCTGAAATTGACTGGTTTGTAAATCATTGAAACACTGGTATTCATTGAAAATCAATGGGAAATGGGTGCTTAATTACATCAGGTGCTTTTGAAAGTGTTACCCATAACTAACATTTGCTTGGGTTCCCCAAAATACAGTATTCCTTACCTTCATCTGGATCACAGAGAGACGTCTTCACTGACTTTGCACGGTCTTTGTGTATGGGCACAGGTCTTTTAATCATGCTAGATGTACTCTTGGGAAATGACACCACAATCATTTTACACTCCAATACCAAAGGAACAAAACGTGTTCTAAATATGTAACTAAGTGGCATGATTCTCATGTACATCAGCTTAATAGAGAGTAACTCAACACAGCTCATAAATTTAAAGTTTTCCACCATGGTCTGACCTTTCGGCGTTGAAACAAGCAATCCAAATCTGTGATGAAATGCAGAACACTTGGTTTTTGTTGTGTGTCTCAACATAGTTGTTGTTGTAGTTATTGTTGTGTGGCTCAACATAGTTTTTTTAAACTACGCAATTGTTTTTAGGTACGTCCTCTCACTGTGCAAATTAAATATACCAGATTTTCAAAAGAAAACTGTAGTAGGAAGAGAGCCTGAGATATAAGCCCTTGGGTCAAAGGCCTGCTATGAGGCCTGAGGTAAAGTAGTGGGCAAGCTTTACTGATCTAAAGCAAAGTTAGCAAAAGTCAGGCTGTGAATAAACATCAGGCTCTGCCTGCTTGCAAATTCACAGAATCTGGCAAGAACAGGGCTGATATTGCAGAAACACACATTCCAGAAGAGAGGTACCGGAACATCCCAATATCAAGGATGGTAAAAAAAAACATTCCCCAAGGATAACAGGAACACACTGACCCCTCCTAAAAGATAAGGTCAGGATGACAGTGTAATAAATAGAGATGTTTTCATGTACAAGGAGATGGGTAATAACTAGCCATATTAGGGGACAGTAACTAACTATGTCAGAGGGGCAGTACTAACTTGTTTGTATCAGGGTATAAAGAGGTAACTCTGAGAGAGTATCTTTGTCCAGCCAAGGAAGCAGTGGAAAGTTCTGCCATTCAGTAAGCTGCATCCATTGTCACGGGCATACATGTCTTAGTATCCTCGTAGAGTCTACTACTTTCTATTACTGTGCTTCATTGACAATAAACCTGGCTGGGCGCCTTTGAACCTTAATGGTTCTTGTGGTCATTGGACGGTTCACTCAAGGTCTGCTATGCCAGCTGTCTATGCAGAGCTGGGACAGCACACAGGGAGAACACACACACACAGCCAAACATCTAACAACAAAAACTTGTGAAGCAAATTCCATCATGTGGAACCATTAGGACTCCTTGCACGTATTTTCAATAGGATTTGAACCCTGGTCTTTCAGGTCCTCAAAACAGACCTCTACCAGTCAAGCATGAATGTTTTTTTAGACAGCAATAGAGTTCTGTAGATCAGGTATCCGCAGGAGCACTGCCAGCGTTTCCGCCGCCCTAGGCGGTGGAAGGTCCCATCCCAAAATGCCGCCCCCCCCACAGAGGCAGCAGAAGGTCCCGCCACTGAAAAACTGCCGCGGTCACCGCCCCCCAAATCGCAGTGACCTATGCGACCGCCTAGGTCGCCTAATGGGTTGCACCAGCCCTGGGTATCTGGAAGGTGGTATGGAGGGTGCTGTGGAGAGGACAGAGGTTTTTTAGAGAGGAGGGCCAGATTTTCAAATGTTTTCAGTGCCAAGAGATTCAGAAAGGTGCCCAGTGGGGTTTGCAAAGGTGACTAAGCAGGATAGGCACCCAGCTCCCATTGGCTCGGAGTCCACCTTTTGAAAGGTAATGTGAACATAAGAACAGCCATACAGGGTCAGACCAATGGTCCATTTAGCCCAGTATCCTGTGTTCTGACCATGGCCAATGCCAGGTACTTCAGAGGGAATGAACAGAACAGGTAATCATCAAATGATCCAGCCCATGTCACCCATTCCCAGCTTCTTTAGTGTGGCTAAAAAGATGAACCTTGGGTTTGTCATTTGAGAGATCTGGGATCAAGTCTCAACTTTCCCAGGAATGGCCTTTTGAAACCTCTCAATTAGCTATTAATGAAGTGCATGAGTGACCCAAGGTGCTGATATTTGATTGCCTTCTAGGAAATGGCCTGAGGCCTTATCCCTCAATAAAGTCCCTTAAATGCATAGAAATATAAACATCAGTCATTAGAGGTGAAACCAGAACCCAGGATCTCCTGGCTGCCAGTTCAGTGCACCTTCCTTAGGTTGGTCCCACTCTTCATGAGCTCATTGCCTGCTTTGGTAATGTAGAGGAGCAATCACCTTGATTCAGTTGGAATGTGGAATTAGAGTAGGTTGGAATAGATGAGATATTTTCTCCATGAAAAATTTTGCTTTTCATCAAAGAACCAAAAAAGCAATACAAGAACATTAAGGGTAAAATTTTCCCAGGGACCAGATTTTCTAGACCACCTAGGTATGGTTCCCAAACTTTGACTTGTCACCCCAAGTGGGGTCATGTCTTTAAGCAGAGGGAGTCATGGTCATCCCCATTGTGTGGAGGAACTCATTTTGTAGAGCAAAATTGCCTGTGAGGTCATACTTTGTGGAGGATGCCATTTTGCCCCCCAGAAAGGCATCCTTCATGCTGTCTGGGGTACCAGGAAGAAATAAGTCATTAAAATGGTGGGGTGCCGGCAAAAAGTTTAGGAACTGTTGGCTAGATTATCAAAGAAACTTCATCAAGGTAACACTCAGCGTTACCACACCTAACTTTTAGGGGCCTAGGAAACCACTGGGATTCACCAAGTCTAAATTCACCAACTAGGCTCCCTGTACAATGAAAAGGGAGAGATTTGTGCCTTAGATTATGATCCACAAAAAACAGCACTCTGGGCAGCTCCTTGCCCAAGAGAGCCAATGAAAGATGCCCCTATCTTGGAGATAGGCACCTCCCTCTGCTTGAGATGCTCAAATACAAACCCTCTCTTGGTATTAGGTGCCTACACTGGAGCAGCAACTACATTTTAGCTCTGGGGTTAGGGTGCTCATTTGGGATGTGAGCAATGCCTGGTTCAAGGCCCTTCCTCTGCCAGAGAGGGAGAAGGGATTTGAACAGAAGCCTCGCACCTTTCAGGTGCATGTCCTAGCTATTGGACTATCGGATATTCTGATGCAGGCCTCCCTCAACCTAGGGTGACCATATGTCCTGATATTATCGGGACCTTCCTGATATCAGGGGCTTTGTCTTATAGACACAACTATACCCCACCCCTTAAAAAAAAGTGTCCCAATTTTTCACACTTTCTGTCTGGTCACCCTACCGCAACTTCTCCTCTTGAAGCTGTGCCACTGTGGATATATCAATTAAAACTTCACTAGAGCAGTGGGACTGGATTTCGGGTCTACCACCTCTCTGGCTGTCAAGTCCAACCACAGGGATATGAAGTCATTCTTGTACATGGGTAGACTTCCTCTCTCTGTCCCAAGGATTCTTTCATTATTTATCCACAGTGGAACAGCCTCAACCAGAGAGATTGAGGGAGCCCCCGATCAGAATATCCCAATGGTTAGGGTACTCGTGTGAGTGGTGGTAGATCCGTTTTCTCCCTCAGGTAGAGTGGTAAATTTCATAGGAGGCTTTTCACATCCCAGGTAAGTACCCTAACAACTGGGCTAAAAGTTCTGAGGGAGATCCTTCCCCTCCACCACCACCACCCTTTTGTCTAGACTCGTCTACAGGGCGCTGATTCGGTAGGTAACCTCTGAGAATGCCTACCAGATCAGGCCCGCAGGCAAGTTAGGCAGAGGAATGGCTATTTTCCTCCAGTTTGTGAATCCCTCTGGGGCTTAGGCATCTGGACGCCCGGTATGGGACTGGAGTGCACATGCTCTGAGGTAGAAACATAGGCGCCTTGGGAAAATTGCTGCAAAAATCATAGAATCATAGAACTGGAAGGGACCTCAAGAGGTGAGCTAGTCCAGTCCCCTGCATTCATGGCAGGACTAGGTTTTATCTAGACCATGTAGACACTGCACCAGTTTAGGCACCTACAGAGTTTGGGTGCAGCTGAGCAAGGACTTTGTGGATCCCACTGGGACCTGATTCTGGTATTTAGGTGCCTAAAGAAGCTGTTAGGTTCCTAAATCCTTTTGTGAGTCTAGCCTGAGATGCCTAACTCCCACTGAAATCAAAAGAAGTTAGGTGTCTATCTACATCTTTAGGCACCTTAACACTTACAAATCTAGCCTTTAAGCACTTAGGTCTAAATCCTGTTGACTTTCAATAAGGAGTAATGTTGTTATGGCAGACATCACTAGGTAGTGCTGTTACACATAGTATTAAAAGTTATTTTTCTTAGTGAATGAGCAAATGTTTAGCTATGGGGGGGAGGAGGGATAGCTCAGTGGTTTGAGCATTGGCTTGCTAAACCCAGGGGTGTGAGTTCAATCCTTGAGGGGGCCACTTAGGGATCTGGGCAAAATCAGTACTTGGTCCTACTAGTGAAGGCAGGGGGTGGACTCAATGACCTTTCAAGGTCCCTTCCAGTTCTAGGAGATAGAATATTTCCATTTATTTATATGTTTTGTTGTTGTTAGCTTTTGTTATGCAGTTTTTGGTAGAGGGAGCCATGCAAGATGCAGGATGGTTTCAAACCTGATGGAGGGCCTGATTTTTAAAGGTCTTTGGACATCTAAAGATACAGATATGAACTGAGTGGGATTTTCAAAAGTGCCTAAGTGAGTTAGGCACCTGACTCCAATTTATTTTCAAAGAGACTTAGGTTCCTAAGGGCCAGCTTTTCAAAGGCATTTTGGTGCCTAAAGGAGCTGATAGAGGCTCAGTGGGATTTTCAAAAACTCCTTGCCACCTAATATGGGCATTAAGAACCTATACTTCTGGAAATCAAAATCCCACTAGGCACCTAGCTGCATTTTAGGCACTTAAATATATTTCAAACCCCATGTCTTAGGTACTTTTCAAAACTGCATTCTAAGTTACCTGATTCGCAGGAGCATTGTGGAGAAGTTTATCTGGTTTGCCCTACCATTCTTCTTCTCCCAGTAACTCCTCAGTTCCCTCTCCCCATCACCCGGATTCCTGTGAATATATTTGTCAGTATCTGTCAGTATTTGCTGAGTAATCTTGACCAATAATCATTAGTCTGCTGGGCATTCGCTTTGGTCCAACACAGGGCTCATAAACAACCTAATTCCACACAAAAAAGAGGTGATAAAATAGAAAATATGTTGTAGAATTTGCTCCTGAAAGAGGACTGGGACATAGGAGCATAGGAATTTCAAACCCATGGCCTATCTTCTCCAACATCCTTGCTCTAACCATGGTCAACACCAGCTACTTCAGAGGAAGATGAAAGTACCCCACCATAGGAAGGTGTGGGGAAATCTGTCCCCCATGAAGGTCTCATCCTAATTCCCAATAGAGATGGGTTTAAACCATGAAGCATGAGTTTAAACCTTCCAAAACCCTTTGCTTTGCATTAACTCTGGATATTTTTGTTGTCCACATAAATGGCCAATGCCTCTTTGAATCTTGCTAAACTCTTGGCCTCCAGAACATCATGTGGTGAAGAGTTCCACAGTCTAATTATGTATTCTGTAAAAATGTATTTCCTTTTATTAGCATTGAATTTACCACCTTTTAATTAAATGTCCTTCGACCAAAACTTCACTGAACTGCTCCTCCTAGTAAAAAAAAAGACAAGACTCTTGTATAATGAATATATAATAGCAGCTGGACACAGACAGATCCAGTGTATCTCTCAGGGTCTCTGGACCTGAGACTGATTTACACACCCTGTGCATCATTGTATCACCACTTGAGGTATTCCTGTGTCTGTCCTGGAATGAACAAGGACTGGACCCTGGTGATGTCTTCTTCACTGCTCATTGGCTTGGAGCCTGGGATTCCAAAGGAGACTAAGGCCTTCTCTACACTACGGGGGTAAATCGATCTAAGCTATGCAGTTCTAGTTACATTAGTAGCGTAACTCAAGTCAACGTAGCTTAGATCTACTTACCACGGGGTCCGCACTATGCTATATCGACTCCCCTTACTCTTCTCCTTCTGGTGGAGTACAGGAGTCAACGGTAGAGTGATCTGCAGTCAATTTAGTTGGTTTTCACTAGACCCACTAAATCGACCACTGATGCATTGATTGCCTCATGTCGATCCCCCAGTAAGTGTAGACAAGCCCGCAGGGAGTTCAAAACCCAGATCCCCCTGGCATTTTCATAAAAATGTAGGGCTGAAAAAAACCTGAAAAGATCATCAAGTCCAGCCCCCGCACACAGGACCAAGTAGCCCTAGACCCTCCCTGTGTCCAACCTGTGCAGAAAAAACCTCCAGTGATGGAGATTCCACAGCCTCCCTAGGTCACCTGTTCCAGTGCTGAACTACCCTTAGAGTTAGAAAGCTTTTCCTAATATTTAACCTTAATCTGCCTTGCTACAGATTAAGCGCATTACCTCTTGTCCTGTCTTTAGTGGACATGAAAAGCAATTGATCACCATCAGCTTTATGGCAGCCCTTAACATATTTGAAGAGTGTTATCAGGTCCTCCTTCAGTTTTCTTTTCTCAAAAGAACATGGCCAGTTTTTTTAACCTTTCCTCTTAGGACAGGTGTTTTAAATGTTTTTTTGTTGCTCTCCTTGAAACTCTCTCCAATTCATCCACATCTTTCCTAAAGTGTGGTGACCATAAAGGGACACAGTACTCCAGCTGAGGTCTCACCAGTGTCCAGGAGAGCAGGATCTTTACCTCCCAAAACTTACATACGCCCCTGTCAATCATGCACCCCAGAATGATAGTAACCTTTTTCACAACGGCATTGCATTGTTGGCTCATATTCAATTTGTGATCCATTGGAACCTCCAGATCCTTGTCAGCAGTACTACCACCTCTCCAGTTATTCCCCATTTTCCTAAGTGTAGTACTTTGCACTTTTCTTTATTGAATTTCATCTTATTGATTTCAAACCAGTTCTCTAATTTTTCAAAGTTGTTTTGAATTGTAATCCTGTCCTCCAAAGAGCTTACAATGCCTCGCAGCTTCATGTCATCTGCAAATTTTATAAACATAGTCTCCACTCTATTATCCAAGTCATTAATGAAAATATTGACTATACTAGACCCAGGACTGAACCCTGCATATCCCACTAGATATGCCCTCCCAGTTTGACAGAAAATCATTGATAACTACTCTTTGAGTACAGTCAATCAGTTGTGTACCAACTGTGGTTAGATGTTGATAGATGTTTTGCTGCATGTGTGTGTTCCCTCTGTGTGCCATCCCAGCCCTGAGCAGACAGCTGGCATGGCAGACCTTGAGCAAACCACCCAATGACCACATGATATGTTAAGGGATGAAGGCACACAGCCAGGTTAATTGCCAATGAAGCACAGTACTAGTATCCTGCAGACTCTACCGGACCACTAATACATGTGTGCCCATAACAATGGACCAGCTCAGTGAATGTTGGGACTTTCCATTCCTCCCTAGGCTAGACAATACATTTGAAATACATTTTTATACCACAATAGAAACAAGTTAGTACTGCCCCTTCAACATAGTTAGTTACTGCCCCCTTCGTTCAGTCAAAACATCTTTATTATGTACTGTCATACTGACATTATCTTTTAGGAAGGGTCAGTATGTTCCTGTTATCCTTGGGGAATGTTTTTGTACCATCCTTAATAATGGGATGTTCTGGTACCACTTAATATCAGGAAGTGTTTGCGTAAGTACTCTGTACCAGGCCTATACCTGTACCAACATATATTTAGGTTGGACACTCGCGTTACCTTCTCCAGACCTAAAGAAGAACTCTGTGAATCTCAAAAGCTTGTCTCTTCCACCAACAAAAGTTTGGTCCAATAAAAGACCTTCTCCCTGACCTCCTCTCTCACAAATCCTGGGACAACCCAACACAGCTACAACTACAATAGTAAGGCTTTGTTGGAAATTCAGTTCCTGATGCCTGTTGTATAAATACCAGGTCAGTCTCTGAGCCCTTTACACACTACCCATTTTCCAGAATTATATTGATAGTAAAGTAATTTTCTTTAGTTAAGAAAACATTTCCTGATGATTGTTCTCTTCAGAGCATCTCTCACTTCCTTGTTCCTCAGGCTGTATGTAATGGGGTTCAACATGGGAGTGATGACAGAGTAGGAAAGAGAAAGTATTTTCCCCATCCCTGACACAGAAGTAGAACTAGGGTGCAGATAGTTAATGATTCCTGTCCCGTAGAAGAGAGTCACCACAATGAGATGGGAGGAACAGGTGGAGAAAGCTTTATCCCTGCCCTGAACTGACGGTATCTTCAGGATGGTGAAGATGATGAGTAGGTAGGAGACCAGGATGAGAATGAAGGGCAAGGGGATGAAAATCAGGAGAATGGTGAAGATAACCACTTTATTCAGGAAGGTGACGCCACAGGCCAGCTTCAGCACTGGGGTGATGTCACAGAAGAAGTGGTTGATTTCATGGGAAACACAGAAATGCAAGTTGAATATGATTATAACGTGGCCCAGTGATCCAACCAGACCACTGAGCCATGAGCCAGAGGCCAGCCCCATGCACTTTGTGTGGTTCATGATGCTCGGATAATGCAGAGGGTGGCATATGGCCACGTATCGGTCATAAGCCATGGCAGCCAGCAGAAAGCATTCCACACCCCCTAAGGCCACAAAGAAATACATCTGTGTGGCACAGCCAAGGAAGGAGATGCTTTTATCCCCGGACAGGAGGTTCACCAACATCTTGGGGACTGTGACTGAGGTGTAGCAGATCTCCAGGATGGACAGGACCTTGAGAAAAAAATACATGGGGGTGTGAAGAGCAGCATCTGCCATGGTGATGGTTAAGATGAGAAGGTTCCCAGTGAGGGTCATCATGTAGGTTGCGAGGAACATGGAGAAGAATAGCAGGTGCAGCTGGGGATGGTCAGAGAATCCTAGGAGAATGAATCTGAAGGCATCTGTGTGATTCCCTGGCATCCTTTCGGTTGTGGTCTCCTCAGCATTAGCCTTGTACCTGTGCAAAGATAGTAATCAACATTGCCTCAAGTTCCCATTAAATTCAATGAACCTGTGGGCTCGTTACTGGGCACTGTGTTATGGTTACAGTATTGATTGGTAGGACATAAGGAGACAGGTTTCACCAGCCTGAGTAATGTCATCTTCTTAAATCCTCATGATTGAGGAAGACAAAGCTGATCCATAAAAATAACTAGTAAACCTGGGATTTTCAAAGTATCCTAAGGGAGTTACTGAGCTAAGGGAGTTAGGCACTTGACTTCCATTGCATTTCAAGTGCCTGACTCTCTTATGCTTCTTTGAAAAATTCCATCCTAATATGAAAATAAGAAATTATTTTTTGTTATTTTCATTTCTTCTACAGTCCTGATGTTTATTCGCATATGTTTTATGTAAATTAGAAATGTTGGAAAACATTATAAAAGTGTCACCAAAAATTCACATCATGATAGACGTTAAGGCTAGAAAACAACATGGGGATCATAACACAGGACAGAGAATTTCATCCAATGATTCCTGCATCAACAGGAAAAAGTTGCAGGTCAGCTGGAAGAACTTTAAGATAAACTCTCAATCTTAATTCAAAGACTCCAAATTCTGATAAATTGACTTCAGTTTTGTGCAGGAAAACAATATTAAATTACAAATGCACTTTTATTTCTTAGCTTTTGTCCTAAATGGTGAAAATTAAAGTTGGTTGAAAATTTTTCAATAGGGCAGCTCTCCATCGGAAGATACATTTTCATCAGCATGAAAACATTTCACAGGAATGTATTGATTTTAACAATTTTTTCATTGGTAAAAAGTCTAAATGAATGGTTTTGACTTTCTGATTTTGTTTCAATCATGTCGAAAGCTTTCATTTCAATGAAATAAAAATGTTTCATTTAACTTTCCCATTCTATGGAAATTTTGACTTTTTATTCGAATTAAGAATGAAAACAAATTTTGCAATGTTGGAATTTCCCATGAAATGGAAATTCCATTTTTCAACCATCTCTAGTGGAATTATGTACTACTACTACTAATACTAGTAGTGCACACATTTTCAGCTCAAAACAGTTTAAAACTAAACATTTCCAGTTGAAAACTTCCAAAAATAAAAAACAAAACAAAAATCCTTTCATCTGAAAACCCCAATTTTTCCAGTTTTTGGCTGAAATTTTGGGGTTTTCTGAGGAAAAATTGAAAAAGTTTGAGGGAAACTGACACTTTCTGTGAAAATCATTGATTCATCAAAAATTTGATTTTCTGTTGAAAATCCCAATTTATAAATATAAAGGCCAGCACTGCTAATAAACACAGAGACTGAACAGGTCTCCCAGATCAATTCAATCAACCCAGCAACAGCATAAACATAACAAGAGTTAATCGAGAGAACTCCTCACCATAGTCTTACAATACTGCTACCCAGCCCAATCCAACACTCATTTTTCTTTGGGCAAGAGACAAAAGGTGAACAGTGCCATATGACTAGAAGTCTGACAAACTGGGACTGTTATGAACCAGGGGAGGAAGGGAATTCTAAAAATTCAGGGATTCCAATGGAGAATGTCATGCCAGCCATTAGAGTGGACCGGAAGATGAGAATTTCATTTCACAGCAACTTTTGAGGGTTCAACTTTTATTTTCTCTCTGCATTGGGCTGAAAATTAAAACATTCAAATGTTTTCAGGAAACAGAATTGTGTCAGAATGTCCATTTTCAGTATGAAAACCTGAGTGTATCAATTTGGGTCCCTCTCTGAAGGGACAGAGAACTCTGAACCATAAAAACCTTCCCAATGAACATTTTGAGTTTGTCTACACTGGTGCTGGAAGGCATAATTTTCATCTCAAGGAGACATACACATGTTAGCTCTGTTCAAGCTAGCAAGCTAAAGTGGTGGCATGAGGGACTAGCTACCTGAGTACATACCTAGGCTCCCAAGCAGGTACACCTTTCTCATGCCATTGTGTCTACACTTCTTTTTTTAGCATGCTATGCTGATCAGAGCTAGCACAGGTATGTCTACCCGAGATGGAAATTACAGCTCCAATGTGGACAACCCTTTTGTGGAAACTGATACCTCCCAGTAAAACATTTCAGTTTTGACAAAATATCATATTTTGTTAAAATTTCATTTTGTCAAAAAACGTTCTGACCATACTAGACATCCCCTCTCTCTTTCTTATGTCCCTTCAGGATCCTTCCATGACTCCAATTCTGGACGTATGTCATAGGAATAAAGACATCTCTTACACAAGCAGCTCCCAGGCCATTTAGGGCTTTATAGGACAAGTCCAAAATTTTAAAATCAACTCAGAAACCAATAGGCAGCCGGTGCAGATCATATGTCATTGATTCTTGGGAGGTGATTGTTCTCAGTTTCAGGCTGGAGTCATGGTTCTCTGCTTGCACAGTAAGATACGCTGGACCACCTTATGGCAGATTGAGAAAGGCTGAACCAGAGGTAATGTCCTATTGTTGGACAAAGCTTCCCTTTTCTCTCCTAGTGGCAGTAGCCAACATCAGATGAACAGGCAAAGCAACTCTTTAGCCATCCAGGACACATCTCTATAAAGCACTTGCATAGTATGGAGAGAGGTGCAGTATAAAGAAAGAGGATGGATAGATAGATAGATACTGTGGAAAGCTAATCTACCAGAAAACTTATGTACGATGAGTATTAGGGCAAAGATAGCAAATTCCATCCCTTCTTTTGCCTCTTTGTAAAGACTGTATATTAAATCCAGTATTAATATTGTGTTATACAATCACAAAAATCTCATATTTTTTGTTACACTGTACAGTAAGCTTTCCATTTAGCGATTATTTATAAAGGTTTTGTGAATGATTGGCAGATATCATAAGCATATTCTGGACTAGGTAGCATGAGTTACAGGTGGCTATAAGCACAAGAAAATGTTGCAGATGATTATAAATAGCAGTGGTCGGAACATTTTTAATTAAACATTTCTAGATGGTTTTGTGGAAACCAAAAAGTTTCATGGTGACTTATTGATTTCAATGACACTTTTGTCATTGAAAAATGTCAGAGAGAGAGAGGAAGAACCAAAAAAAGATGTTTCAACAAAATTCTGTTTCACAAAATCTTTCAAAAAGTTTGGGTTTTGTTCCAAAGCCAAATGAAATGTTTTTTGGAAACCTCAAATGTCTTCACGAAGTGGAATTGATCTCTAGCCAAATCTAGTTATCCCCATTCTTCTGAGCAACTTGTTGTGCTCTATAACCATCTAAAACAATTGATTAACTTTTTATTAAAACATCTAAGCATGTATTCATATTTATAGATGGGCCCATAAGATGTGTCTCAATCTTCCATGGATGTCATTTTAGTTAGATCCTGGGTTAAGCCAGTGAAACGGAAAGCAGAACTGTTCCTACTGGACCAAATTCTGATACCCTTATTCTTCATGAAGAGTGCCTTACTTCACAAGAAGCTCCACTGAAGCTGATGGAGAAGTAAAGAGGCTACTCGACATGAGTAAGTGTATCAGAACCGCTAACACAGCAGAGTCAGATGGTGGCCAACAAATGACCAGGATAGCATTCCTGATAATGCACCATTCTTTGGCAAATTATCTCATTGACAATGTATCCTGTGAAAAACAAATTCCTTACCTGATCTATGAAGGAAACTGCACTGACTCCATGGGACTTTGTAGGTATCAGGCAGGGGTATTTTAATGATGTTAGTTATAGTCAAGGGAACCAGTCCCTCAAGCATTCTTCAACCAAATCAAAACCAAACAAGAAAGCCTTGTGATAAAAGGCCTCCAATCTGCTCTCACTAATACCAGCAGACCCCAGCTAACACAGCTCTGTGAGTTTTTCACCCTGGGAAGTGAGAAAAGTATCTGGCTTGCAGTTGCAAAGTCACGCAACAGTGACACAACAGCAGTGAAGCCTTGTGCCACTTGTGTTGCTGTTCTCCAAGCTGCAGATTGTGTCTGATTGAGCAAACATAAAAACACAAGACTTATAAAAGTTTTAATCCCATAATCACTAGGCTAAATTGAAGTATCTGGTATTGTATCCATTCAACCAAGCTGAATCTGGACTATTATCTTTGTTTATGCAGAAGGAAGGGGACTGAAGGGAGAGGGGTTTGGGTATCTGGTTTGCATTTGTCAGGGCTGAGGCCTACATCTGTTTGCCGATATGGTGGCCATAGACAACAGAAATCTAAAATAGTGGTGTATTTCAGATATATGTCTAGGTACTATTTATTTTTATTAGTAAATAATGAAGAGGACAGGACACTGACTCAGAGTGATTTGAATCTTTTTTAATGGTGAGAATAATTAGCCATTCAAGGATAGAATCAGTTGATGATTACCTGTTCTGTTCATTCCCTCAGAAGTACCTGGCATTGGCCACTGTTGGAAAACAGGTTACTGGGGTAGATGGACCATTGTTCTGACCCAATCTGGCTGTTCTTATGTTGTTAATCATTGGAACAATTTACAAAAGTTCATGGTAGATTTCCCATCACTGGCAATTTTTAAATCAAGATTGGACGTTTTTTTCTAAAAGATCTGTTCTAGCAATTAATTTGGGGCAGTTCTCTGGCCTGTGTTATATAGGAGATCAAAATGGTCCCTTCTGGCCTTAGAATATATGAATCTATGAACCTATAAATCATCATCTGGCTGCCAGCTGGAGTGCCTCATGAGTATTATGTACTGATGCAGGAATGGAAGCTTAACAGCTCATGGCATTAACAGAAAATTATGGAAATTCTCCTACCCCTCATGAGTGAATTCTGATCTTCATAATCCCTCATTCATGGCACCAAGAATGATCAAACTGAGTGTGGTGCATACGATATGTTTGAAAACCTAGTGAGTAAAACTCCTTCATTATTTGCAAACTCTGCTAAAGATTCCTACAAGACGATACCCAGTTCAGCCAGGTTCATCCTTAAGCTTTGCAATGGTCACAACAACAAACCAGATATTTAGCTGGTGTAAATTGGCATAACTCCATTAAAATCAGCAGAAGGACCAGCTGAAGTCTGGCCTATTACTCTTAATGCATGTCAGGGGTGACTCTGAAGTCCTTCTCTGCTGGCGAGCTCCAGGTTAATTGCTTCTGAGTCTCATATGGAAAACAAAGTAAGAAATCAGATTGATCCAAAATAGAAATTAAATACAATGGCATTTGTTTAACTTTGTTCTCACTTGCACGGGTGTAAATCAGAAGTAAGCTGATTCCTCTCTCTTTCACCCTGATGTAAACCAGGAGTAACTCCATTGGAGACAATGGAACTGATTCCGCTCTCTCTCTCTGTGATGTTCCCCTCTGGTGTTATCTGGACCGGTGATCTGCTAGGTCACTCCAATCCTTGACTCTGGGAGCCAGCCTTACCCTGCTCTGCTGTGAGAACCCCCACTCCTGAGTTGTTCACGCACAGCCTGTAGCATGTAAGCTGCTCCCTGGGTTGTGCAACTGAATGACACTAGCCAATATCTCTGGTCCCAGACACAACCCTAGGAACTCCGTCTTTCAGTGTCCAGTTATGCCTGCTGGACGCTGCAAGCTTATATGAGTTCTTCAATTTAACAAAGAAAATGATATGTACCAGGCTTGTTATCCCAAGGGGAGACTCTGACATGCTTCAAACCAAACCCATTGCTTCAGGTAGAATAAACAAACAGATTTGTTAACTACAAAGATAAATTTTAAGTGATTATAAGTCAAAGCATAACAAAGTCAGATTTGGTCAAATGAAATAAAAGCAAAATGCATTCTAAGCTGACGTTAACACTTTCAGTGCCCTTACAAACTTAGATGCTTCTCACCACAGGCTGTCTGGTTGCCCTTCAGCCAGGCTCTCCCCTTTGGTCAGTGCTTCAGTCGTTTGGTGGTGATGTCTGTAGATGGAGGTGGAAGAGAGAGGAAGAGCATGGCAAACATCTCTCCCTTTTATCATGTCCTTTCTTCCCTCTTGGCTTTGCCCCCCCACCTTCAGAGTCAGGTGAGCATTACCTCATCACAGTCCCAAACTGACCAAAGGAAGGGGCGTGACTCACTCGAAGTCCAACAGAATCTTTTGTTGCTGCCTAGGCCAGCGTCCTTTGTCCCTGTGAAGCTGGGCTGGGTTTATCCCATACCTGCCCTGATGAGGTGTGAATGGCCTCTCTGCTCTTGGAGAGTTATTGCCTGAGTTTGCTTTAAGCCATGAGGATACATTTTCGGCCTCATAACTATATACATGAAATTATAATGTGTAACATTACTATAACATTACTGTAACAATTACTGTAACATCACTATAACAACCATGCTCAGTGCATCATGAGCCTTCCGAAGATACCCAACATGACAAACTTTCCATTGGATACCACACAATCATTTTATAAAGATGAACATGGGGGTGTAGGGTGTTCCCCCGAGGTACAAAGCCTCACACTCTCATCTTCAGGGACCTAAGTGTGATTGTGGCAAAGTGGTTTATTGTGTACTTTTCTGTGCACTGTTCTTCCTGATTTCTGCACAGCCAACCCAGTACGGGAGGGGGGCGTCATAATCTGCTGATGATTCATATTTGTTGAGAAAACACAATCACTATATATACTGCACAAATACATACACAGGGGATAAGAACCCTGGGTTCTTCAGTGCTCATATACTATGGTGATGAGCACACTATAAAAACTCTATCTATCCATCCATACATCCCTCCTGATACACCTGGTCTTTGCTCGCTATCTATCTAATTCAGATTTCCAAGCACCAAAGGGATTTGGATTCTCAATTCTCCCCCACCCTTCCTCTTTGATATTTTTAACATTGGTCATTATTTCCCACCACCCATTAATTATAGAGTTGGTTGGATTCAAACACACTTCCCTTGTAAGACAGTCTTATGAGAAAAAGGATGTTTGTCCGTTAGAAATGTCCCCATGTTGACTCCAGAGGGGATGAAATAAATAACTTCAACAAACCACTGTTCATTTGAATCTACAGCAAAATTGGTGTGAGATGAGGTCAGTACTGGTCTCAGGTGTAACTGGAAAAATACATTTAAACGGGGGCATAAACCAATTGACTTAAGTTTTGGAAACAGTGAAGAGATCAGTAGGGAGAGAGAAGGACTAATAAGAGATTAAAATAGGTCCAGTTTGAGAGAGAAGGAGATGTGCAGAGAAAACATTAGATAGATAGATAGATAGATAGATAGATAGATAGATAGATAGATAGATAGATAGATAGATAGATAGATAGATATGCAGTGTTGTAGCTCTGTTGGTTCCAGGATATTAGAGAGACAGATGGGTGAGGTAATATATTTTATTGAAACAAGTACTGTTGGTGAGAGAAACAAGCTTTTGAACTTACACAGAGATCTTCTTCAGGTCTGGGAAAGAGATTGAGATTGTCACAGGTAAAATGGAACAGATTGGTTAGCATAAGGAGTTACCATATATTTCAAGGGTTTGTTCAAACTGAAATGGTCAGTTAACACCTCTCTAGTCATGGGCGGGGGGAGAGGGAAGAGAGGAAAAAAAGCTGGGGGGATGGGTTTTAGTGGGTTACACATTGTTGTAATAAACCGTAAATCCATGTCTCTGTTCAGGCCATGATTTTTACTGTTTAGCAAGTTATGAATTTAACCTCCAATACTCATCTTTTAATATATGGAGATATATACCTATTTCATAGAGCTGGAAGGGACCTTGAAAAGTAATTGAGTCCAGCCCCCTGCCTTCACTAGCAGGACCAAATACTGATTTTTGCCCTAGATCTCTAAGGGGTCCCCTCAAGGATTGAACTCACAAGCCTGGGTTTAGCAGACCAATGCTCAAACCACTGAGCTATCCATTCTATTCTTGGAAGCCAGCTTCTTAACATATATGTAAAATGCTAACATAAGCATATATAGACTAGGGAAACTAATGAGAGATTATTGCTATAGCAGATGTTTTCTGTTGGGGAAATCAACATGGAAGAATGATTGTGGGGTAAGCAAGACCCACTAAGAGATATTACCTTCAGGAATTGTTAGGTCTCTCAGTAGTAAATAATCATGCCTTCTCACATGAGTCAGGTAAACTGAGACTGTATAGAAATGACATCACAACATATGCTTCTGGGAGAAAATTCTTGGCAACTAGGTTTCCTTTGTCTGAAACCCTGTAGAATGATACTGATATGATAATTTAGTGGAGGGAATGAAAACTGCACAGCTCTTCCAGGTGCAGGAGAGAGACAGATTCAACTCTTAGTCTGACAACAAAGGGTGATAATGTATCTATTTATTTCTATATTCTCTCTAGTGCTGTACTAATCTCTGATTAATAATCTTAGATTAAATAATTTCAATTGAGCCTATTTCAACAATCTCAAATCATTAATTCAGATACACAAGAAATGCGAAGCATTGCAACATTCACAACAACAAAGAAAATATTTAGCTGGTGTAAATTGGCATAACACCATTAAAATCAGCAGAAGGACCAGCTGAAGTCTGGCCTATTACTTTTAATGCATGTCAGGGGTGACTCTGAAGTCCTTCTCTGCTGGTGAGCTCCAGGTTAATTGCTTTTGAGTCTTATCTGGAAAACAAAGTAAGAAATCAGATTGATCCAAAATAGAAATTAAATACAATAGCATTCATTTGATTTTGTTGTCAATTCCACTGCTGTAAATTAGAAGTAAGCTGATTCCCCTCTCTTTCAAATCAGTAGTAACTCCATTGGAGTCAATGGGATTGATTCCTCTCCTCTCTCATCTTCAGGGACCTGAGTGTGATTAGGGTAAAGTGGTTTATTGTGTATTTTTCTGTGCATTGTTCTTCCTGATTTCTGCACAGCCAACCTGGTACAGCTCAGGGGGATTAATGGTCTTCTGATGATTAATATTCATGAGACAACCCAATTGATATGAATACTACACAAATACATATCTAAGAGTGACAGACCCTGGTTGTCAGCAGGTGGGATGGAACCTGCGGCCTCAGGAGTTTAGTGCATGAGCCTCTACTGCATGAGCCTCTACTGCATGAGCTAAGAGCCAACTGGCTATTAGCTAAGGCTATAGAGTTTTTATCTCTTAAGTGGTCTCGGGGCCACTAGATGAGACACAACACCACACCCAGGAGGTGTCTGCGTTACATATAGACAGGGGATTAAGAACCCTGGGTTCTTCAGCACCAAAATGCCAGTCCTTTCCACCACAAAATTCATGTGCCTGTAAGAAACACAAAATCTACTGTCATCAGCCACTAGGGGGCAACATCTCACCCTAACTCATACTTGCAAAGCCGATGCATTACACCGGCTCCAGGAAAACCCTGAATCATGGACCTTTGAGGTGGGGGCTTTCCAGAGCCAGAGGGAGCTAATTTTACGCTGAGACCTTGGCTGGTCTCCCCAAAAACGGTGGCATGGTGCAGAACACTGGCTCTGAGTTCGCAGCTCCAGATAGATGGAAATAGTTGCCACCACTTCCCCAATTACAGTGAGGCCTCATTTGGGAAGGGGGTGGCCATGGGCATGAGTAGTGTAGAAGGGAAGGTGGCTATGGCCAAGGTGGAGGCAGTGGGAGTGTACTCTGGCTGTGTACCTACATGAGCAACGATGCACCTTCACCACACCTTCTACACGGCCCCCGCCCCCACTCGCTTCATTCCCCCTCCCTCTGTCACTCACTCTCTCCCACCCTCTCTCACTGGCTGGGGGTACGGGCTCTGGGGTGGGGGTGGGGGATGAGGGGTGGGGGAGAAGGCTCCAGGCTGGGGCAGGAGGCTGTGGTGCTGGGGGGGTATGGGCTCTGGGCTGGAGATGCAGGCTCTGGGTGGGGCCAGAAATTAGGGGTGCAGGGTTTGGGAGGGGTGAGGACTCCAGCTGGGGGTGCAGGTTCTGGGGTGGTGCTGGGATGAGGGGTTTGGGGTGCAGAATGGGGCTCAGGACTGGAGCAGGGAGTTGGGGTGTTGGGGGTACAGGCTGCAGGATGGAGTTTGGATGTGGGAGGGGACTCTGGACTGGGGCAGGGCCATCGGGGTGCATGGTCCCTGATGTGCTTACTGCAGCTCCCAGGAAGCAGGAACCGCGACCAATGAGAGCTGCGATGTGGCACCTGTGGGAACGAGGGCCACGCTGGCCACCTATGTGCCACAAGGACCTGGTGGCTGCTTCTGGGAGTTGCACCACCGACCAGACTTTTAATGGTCCAGTTGGCGATGCCAAATGGCGCCACCAGGGTCCCTTTTCAACCGAGCGTTCCTGTCAAAAACGGGATGCCTGGCAACCCTATTGGTCAAGTTCTGTGCTTTAGGAGCTGAGGGGCAATAGTTCTAGCCCTGCCTCCCCAAGGGTGGGTTGATGCAATTTGTGCAGCGATTCCACGTTTTTTGCTCACTTCAAAAGGCAATAACCCATTCTCATCCAGATAATGGTGGAAGTGTGAGGATCATATAAAAAAGATGCCGGGTTTGGGTTGAAACCCAAGGTGGAAAGCCATCTATACTACACCAGAAGTGAGGGAGGTATTCAAGGCTCCAGTGGTTTGGGTGCTAACCTGGCACTTGAAACACCTGTGTTTAATTTCTCGTGTGACATTAAGCAAGTCACTTAGCTTCTCTGTGGTTCAATGTCGCTAAATTGGGTTTATAGGACTTCCCGATCTCACACTGGACCGGAGAATACAGCAGATTGACTATATAGCCTGGTGTTTCAGGCACTCAGCTGGGATGTAAAAGACTCAAGTTCCTGCTCCAATGATTGTTTAATTATGTTAGATAATGTGGAACAGCTTTGACAGGAGAGACTGAGAAAAGTCTGCTTTGGAATCCCCAATAGTTTAGTGATTAGGATTCTGAGACAGGAGATCTAGATTCAATTCCTAGCAGAGTGGGGATTCAAACTTGGGTCTCACACACACTTAGTGAGTGCTGTAACCACTGGATTGGGTTGGTGGAGGAGGGCAGCAGCATCTCCTCTTGTGGCAGTGTTTTGTGCAAGGTTTTTTTAAACAAAAAGCAAAATATTTTCTAGTTTTTGTTTTTCATTGCAAAATTGGAAAAATTCCACAAAGCATTTGGGGGTTTTGGGTGGGAAAAAATGTTTTGTTTTGTTTTTTAATTCCATTCAACATTTTTCATGGAAAATATGTACCCACTTTTCACCACCTCTGGTGTTTACCCAGGAAACAGTATGGAGATGTGAACTTCTTTTGCTCCTCCACACTGAGATTTTCAAAACCTCCTATGGGCTGCCCCATTCCTCAAATACCTTATCCATCTTTGAGAGGGACAAGTTGGGTGAGGTTATATCTTTCATTGGACCAACTTCTGTTGGTGGAAGGGACACGCTTTCACACTTCACAGGGCTCTTCTTCAGGTACGGGGAAATTACTCAGAGTGTTACAGCTAAACACACAGTGGGGCAGATTGTTCATCATGAGGAATAAACTCATGTTGCAGGAGGAAACTTAAAATGACATGGGCAATTAACACCAGTAAATAATATTACCTCGTCCACCTTGTCTCTCTCATATTCTGTATTCAACACTGCTACCGCAACACTGCAATTATTCAGCTTTAAGAACATAAGAACATAAGAAAGGCCGTACCGGGTCAGACCAAAGGTCCATCTAGCCCAGTATCCTGTCTACCGACAGTGGCCAATGCCAGGTGCCCCAGAGGGAGTGAACCTAACAGGCAATGATCAAGTGATCTCTCTCCTGCCATCCATCTCCATCCTCTGACAGACAGAGGCTAGGGACACCATTCCTTACCCGTCCTGGCTAATAGTCATTAATGGATTTAACCACCATGAATTTATCCAGTTTTCTTTTAAACTCTGTTATAGTCCTAGCCTTCACAACCTTCTCAGGTAAGGAGTTCCACAAGTTGACTGTACGCTGCGTGAAGAAGAACTTCCTTTTATTTGTTTTAAACCTGCTGCCTATTAATTTCATTTGATGACCCCTAGTTCTTGTATTATGGGAATAAGTAAATAACTTTTCCTTATCCACTTTCTCCACATCACTCATGATTTTATATACTTCTATCATATCCCCCCTTAGTCTCCTCTTTTCCAAGCTGAAGAGTCCTAGGCTCTTTAAACTCTCCTCATATGGGACCCGTTCCAAACCCTTAATCATTTTAGTTGCTCTTTTCTGAACCTTTTCTAGTGCCAGTATATCTTTTTTGAGATGAGGAGACCACATCTGTACACAGTATTTGAGATGAGGGTGTACCATTGATTTATATAAGGGCAATAATATATTCTCAGTCTTATTCTCTATCCCCTTTTTAATGATTCCTAACATCTTGTTTGCTTTTTTGACCTCCTCTGAACACTGCGTGGACATTTTCAGAGAACTATCCACGATGACTCCAAGATCTTTTTCCTGACTTGTTGTAGCTAAATTAGCCCCCATCATCTTGTATGTATAGTTGGGGTTATTTTTTCCAATGTGCATTACTTTACATTTATCCACATTAAATTTCATTTGCCATTGACAATCTTCTCCTTAACCATCACATGTTCCCTTTGAACCCAGCCTAAGTAACTTGATTAGGCAATAACTCATAGATTCCAAGTCAAAAGGGACCCTTTGTTGGGATTCCCTCTGGGACCTTTTCCACTCAGCCTATCCATAACACCTTGTCTACTTCTGGGAGAACACTTCATCCAGTTCTCTGGGATCCAAAGCTCTCAGTTCGACTCCAGATTTCATCACTCAGGTTCCTTTATCTGGCATACAGCACAGCTACTCTGAGTTGATCAAAATCAAGTGTAGGGATGAGTATAGGGCACACCACACCTCCAAAGTTACAGAGACAACCTCTTCCTTTACATACATTTACACGTTTCATTCAATTTGCTGTACGTTACACCACACAGTTTTGGATCAGTTTGGTTACTTTGCTGGAACCATTCCCTGTATAAGATGCCCTGTCCATGTGCTGTTCATGTGGAACCTGATCTTTCCATTCCTGGTTTATCTTGTCCATTGTCCCTAGCATCAGGGTGTGGCAGCTTATCTTAGCTAGCATGACATCCTGACTCCAGCATGCTGCTTGTCAAGCCCCTGTTTACAACCTAAACTTCCATTCACCTTCCCGATCATACCCATTCAGAAATGAGGCAAGTTACTGATGTTAAGACAGGTCTACACCATTGTGATCATCTAGTCTGACCTGTATAACACAGGCCAGAGAACTTCCCCAAAATAATTTCTACAGCAGAGCTTTTGGAAAAACATGGAATCATGCAAGTACATGGAGATTTTACCTATCTCACAGAGCTTGAAGGGACCCTGAAAGGTCATTAAGTCTAGCTCCCTGCCTTCACTAACAGAACCAAGTACTGATTTTGCCCCAGATCCCTAAGTGCCCCCTCAAGAATTGAAATCACAACCCTGGGTTTAGCAGACCAATGATCAAACAACTGAGCTAGCCATCCCTCCCTAACTTCATGTCTAGGGTGCAGATTAGTTACAGAGTTACCCCCCATCGGGTATTCCTGCAGAAGAACAACCTGTCAGCTCTCTGAAGTGTCAGAGGGGAAGGACTGTGGAGCAAATAAACCCAGAGGAAATTCTCCATCAAAACGTTGTGAAAGAACACCCAGTTCTTGGCTGCTGCAAACTGAAAATCAGTTTACATTTTGGCTTGCTAAAATACATTTTTCTTTCACTTGTTTAGCTGCTGAAAACAAACCAACCTCTTCCCCCTGCCAAACTTTCATGTTTCAGTTTTTCAATGAATACCTGAAAAAACAGCAAAAAATGTGAAGAGAATATTTGAATCAAAATTATTCATGTCAGAAAAAATTCATTTCCCACCAGTTCCAGGAGTGGATTATCCCAGTGGCCTTCCCCTCCCTACTTACAATGGTAAAATCCCTCTCCATGAGGCCATGACAGCTGTGCTACATAGTGCCTCCTACAAGGACACTGGCTCACTGCCTGACAGAATAACCACAGTGTATAGAAAATAAAGAATTGGGCCATTTTCCTTTCACTGCTTCTTTTAATTAATTGTTATTTCTGCACTGCATAGAGACTCTCATGTCCTTGGGATAAAACAACTTTCTTGCCACTTCTCTCAGTGCTTCCTGCACTTGCTGGTTCCGTAGTGTGTAAATAAAAGGGTTCAGCAAGGGGGCAAGCACGGTGTTGATGATGGCGAGGCCTTTGTTGAGGTCCAGGTCTTCTTCCTGAATGGGCCTGACATACATGAGAATGCAGCTGCCATAGCAGATGGAGATGACAATGAGGTGGGAGGAGCAGGTGGAGAAAGCCCCTTGGCAGAGGGGATCTGCATGATGGTGATGAGGATGTAGGTGTAGGACACTAATATTAGCAATAAGGTGCTGAGCAGGGTGAAGAAAGCCAGCAGGAAATGGATAAGCTCCAGGAGATGCTTGTCCCCACAGGAGATCTACAGCAGAGGGGTATAGTCGCAGAAGAAGTGGTTGATTACGTTGGATTTGCAGAACGAGAGCTGGCTGGTCAGGACAATAGGTGTAAGGATGAGGAGAAGACCTCCCACCCAGGAGAAAATAACCAGCAGGAAGCACAGCCTTTGGCTCATGATGGACGTATACCGGAGCGGGCAGCATATCGCCACCTAGCGGTCAAACGACATGGCTGTCAACAGGAAAAATTCCGTACCCCCAAAGAAGAAGTGGAAAAAATACTGTGAGAGGCAAGCGGCAAAGGATATTGTTCTCCTCTCTGTCCTAAGATCTGTCAGCATCCTGGGGACGACGACTGTGGTTAAGCAGATCTCTAAGAAGGACAAGTTCTGGAGGAAGAAGTACATAGGGCTGTGGAGGCGGTAGTCAGTGCAGGTGATGATGATGAGGAGGACATTCCCCATTAAGGTCAATGTGTAGGCTAAGAAAAGCACCCCGAAGAGGAGTCGTTTCAGCTCAGGGATACTGGTGAGCCCCAACAGAATGAACCCTGGCACCTGAGTTTGGTTTCTCATTGATGCTCTTGGAAACCAAAAGAGGAATAATTCTCAATGTTTCGCAAATACACACATACATAAAGAGCCTATAAACTTCTGCTCCTGGCTATCAATAATTAAATCAACAGGCAAAACCTTTGCACAACCAGTTGATGAAATGTTCAAATGGTGAGGTAGAGGGAGGGGCAGTTACTTTATAGAGCTCAGCAATTTTTATTTTCTGAAACACTTTGCGAATTTTTAATTCAACTCACTTAATTTATGAGCCGATATCTACTGAGCGCATCATGACAATTTCTTACCTAATCATTGTACTGCAGCAATCCATTGACATGGATCTGGGGAGAGAATATGGCAGATTCTAACACTTAATCCTTTATGAATCACTTTATAACCAGTAAGTGATCTGCACAAAACTCCCCTGAAGTCAATGGGCCAATATAGGTAAAAACATCTCATCACTGGAGATACAGAGAGACTCAGTTTTAGAACATAGGACATTCTATAGTCTCTTGCTTCCAGCCCGCATTGCTTTAAAACGAAATTGGTTTCCCAGCTATGCTGGTGTAATACAGAGGAAAAATTTACTTCTGAACTAAAACCATAATTTAAAAAATGGAATAAATCATCAGCCGGCATTCCATTGACATAAATGGAGCCTTGTCACTATATACCAGCTGGGGATCTGACCACTGACTCCATTGGAGCTATGGCTGATATACACTAGGTCATGTTGACTTCAATGGAGCTACACCTATTTACACCAAGTAAGGAGATGGCACGTTGACTCTATTAACTGTGCTGATTCACACTGTTAGCTGGGGAGCAGTTCAAATGATTTCACTTTTCTGTGATAAATAAAAGCAAAGAACCAGCTTGCCCACTTGCTCAGAAAGATTTTGGAGACTGGAGCAATATTTGGAGATACTTTATTTTCTATCACACAGAGAAAGTCACTTGATCATATAAGCTAAGTCATCTCAAGACTAAGATCTTTTGAAATCCCAGCCAAGGTGGCTCAAATTGGTGATACAGAAATTGAGATACCCAAAAGCCAGGGTCCTCACTGGAAGTGCTGGCTACCAAAAAAATGAGTATAAGAACATTGACTTACTTGTCTTACAGCCCAAATAATGTGAGATTGATTTAAGTGACATTTGTAAATCACTCTGAAGAATTACAGTGCAAACATTTCCTTAGATAGTCTACAGTAATACTTAAATAGACTCCATCATGGTAGTATCTGAGGGTACGAGTACACTTAAAATTCTATAGCAGTACACCTGCTACTGGGGGGTTGGGGTGGATCTGGACCTGGACCTGGATCTGTGAAGATACCCAAAGCACACCAAGAAATCTGTTGTCTAGAGACAGGCAGCCAAAAACCCCAGAATATGCTCCAAGGAGAGAGTGCATCTTAGCACACTTAAAACTGCATTCATCTGTGGAGCAAAACAAAGTCCTCACTCTGAATTTGGAGCAAGAAGCCAGAGGCAGCTTTATTTCAAGCAATTGCAATATGCACGGGAGAGTACAAACGGGCAGGTCTCCGTTAGATAAAAAATTAGGCAGCTTTTATACCTTTCATTGCATACAATAATGAGCAACAGCTGCATTGTTATACATTTTCTTCCTGATATCTCACTTTTCTCATTAATTTCTGCCACAGTCTACATTCTATTCTTATCTAACACAAGGTCTCTTACAGTCTGTTCCCATTCGCTTTCTCGCTTCCCACCCACCTAGGCCCTGCCTTCAAGTCTCGCGTTATTAGAGTCAGTATCAGCCTGACTTTGTTAGTCTGACTCTTGCTCTATTCCTAGAAACTAAGATATCTGTGTTCAAATTCCCTTTATCCTTTTCTCTACTTCCACACATCTAAGAAGGACGCTTCCCCAGAGAAGTAGATAAACACCATGGAATGGTTCACCCAAATACCCAGAGTGAACCTGCTTCAATACAGAAATAAAACCCCCTCCAGCCATGTCCGGAAAAAAATATTTCCTGAACCCCCTCTTCTGGCCTTCACACAAGCTCCCAAATTCTCCAAGATCATCATCAGAAGCAAACTCCACACAGACCAGGACCCACCAACTCAAAGCTCACCACAGACGAATACCCATTAACTCAAAGCAGCCCAGGTCCTACCAGAACAGATGAAAAACCTGTAGACATATCTCCATTGCTACAATGATCAACACCTCTCACAACACATCTTTTGATATCCATAGCTCCTACACATGCCTGTCACTACCTGTAGTGAACCTCCTCCAGTGCACTAAATGCCCCAATTACAGCTAAGTGGGTCAAAAGACATAGACCCCTGGGGATCCTAAGTGGATCCTAGTAAGAACATATCCACAGTGTTCTGTGAGCAATGTTCCATTTTGGAATCTCAAGGCTGGAAGTGGAAGCTAGACAAATTCAGACTGGAAAGAGGACGTTATTTTTTAACAGTGAGAGTAATTAATAATTGGAACTATTTACCAATGGTCTTGGTAGAGTCTCCATCATGGGCAATTTTTAAGCCAAGATTGGATGCGTTCCTAAAAGATCTGCTCTAGGATTTATTTTGGGGTAGTTCTCTAGCCTGTGATATACAGGAGGTCAGACTGGATGATCACAATGGTGTCTTCTGGGCTTGGAATCTATGAATCTGTGAATTATGATTGTTATTATTTTATTATGACTGTATAATCCTAGTAACCCCAATCTTGTATCAGAGCTCCATTGTGCTAGGCACTTGGTAAATTATAGTCTAGGTCGGCCTTCTCAACTGTATTCCCCACCCTCCAGCTCACTGCTGTTTTATGGGCCATTAAGCATGCTCAGAGCATGCCTACCTGATCAGGCCCCACACACGAGGTAGGCGGAGGGACCACTATATTTCCCTGGTTTGAGGATCATCCTGGGGTTTAGGTGGGAGATAGGCACCTGGACATCTAGAGTGAGGCAGGAACACACATGCCCATAGGCAGAAACATAGGTGAGCAGGGAACTTTTAGGGAGGAAATATCAGCACCCATGGAGTTTAGGCACCTACAGGGCTCGGTGTCAGCCAAGCAGGGTTTTATGGATTGCAGTGGTGCTTAAATATGGGATTTTGCTGTGATCGGGTGTAAATAGACTCCTTTGATATAAGAAGGGGGAATTTCTGGTGCTAAGAGACCATTGTGACGGATATAACAATATCCTGGACAAACCTTCTTGAATTAAGTATAAGTATTTTATCAGTTCACTGTGTTAAAAATGCAAATGTGTGTGTACTATTGAGGGACTCTATGTAATTCTTTGGGAGAGGATGACCACAGATCCTCCAGGAATTAAGAACAATGGTGGGGGGGGGGGGGTAGAAAGGTGATTATGCAAATTTGCTCAGGTTGTAACACCTCCAGAGAGCTACCACAGAGGCTGGCTCAAACTGGATACTCCAGGGATCACCAGACCAAGAAAGGACTTTTAACTAAACAGCCTGAGTTTAGGCCATCTTCGTGATCCAGCACCTGGGCAGAACCTCTGCTCCAAGGGGGACCCAATCCTTAGGGAAGAATTGGTAGGACTTTAGCCCACTGAGGCCCCATAAGACTGAGGGCCTGTTCAGAGCTGAAGCTGTGAGGAACATGTGATGACAGGGTGCAGCCCTGTATGGGCTTTGAGGGACTCACCACCAATAGGAGCCTTGTTGGAGTTGGGGTGATCTCTGCTGATTAGCATTGGTGTAGGTTCTTTTGTGACAGATTTTAGTTGCCAGTTTGCTTGTGGAGTTAGATGATGAGGCTGAGGCCACAGGATTGTTTGGGGAGGAGATGACAAAATACACTAAGGGTTTAAATTTTAAAGCTTTATTAATAAAATAATAAAATAACAGCGGAGAGTGTTGGGTGTTTTTTATGTTATTTAGAGGAAGGAAGAAAGTGCCCTAAGCTTTAATTTATTTTTAAATTTATATATGTTTTATTTATGGCTGGCTAAGCTTGGGTGTAACATAAGTAGAAGAGGGGGAAGGGTGGATGGGAGTTTTGTTTTAGGCCCAGGTTGTTTGGGGTTTGCTGTAATTTTTTATTTGCTTTGGCTTTTGGGAGGGTTTTTAACTTTTGGATTTTTGGGGGGGTGTTTTTGTTAAGGGCTTTTTGGTTTTGGTGTTCTGTCCCTATTTGCTGCTTCCCCCGTGGCTCGGGCATTAGGTCCGCCAGCCTCCCGTGACACCAGCAGGCTGGGCAGTCAGACTGCCATGTCCACTCTTTCTAATGCCCGTGAGTTCAGCCTTGAACCCATTGTTGATGACATTGCCTCTGACTGCTGGATTCCCGAGTCTGCAGCTGTATTTTTTTGGTTTTTGAACATGTTATTACAATTTGTTAGTACCACTTTTAAGAACTTTAATTACTTGAGATTTTACGTAGCTCACGCCGGCACTGGGACTTACAATGTTACCCCACTGGGCCAGAGGAAGGAGCACTATGCTTCCCCCTGTCTTACTTGGTGGTTCCCTGCCACCGAGGGTCCATACACCAAATGCCCCCCCCTGGGCTGAGCAAGAAACCCTAAGCTTTCCTGTTTAAGTGCCCCTTTTGGGCTGAGCAAGAAACCCAAAGCTCTCCCCTTCTACTCAGTCATACTATGGCTGAGGGTGTATGCATGGAGGATACTGTGGAGTGAGGGTCTTTAAGCCCACCTCCTATTACGCGGCACTTCTGTGACCAGGAGTAGACCCACCTGCACCATTTCCCCGCCTACTGGGGTGGAGAGAGGAATGCTAAACCTCCCTCCATTTCTCAGCTATGCTACAACTGAGGGTGGGGCACACCTGTAATTATAAAATCCTCAACATGAAATACCAACAGTACTGGACAGAGCAAACATGAAATGCCAAGATGTTCTGCCCTTTGGCTTTTAGGAGGATTTTTAAGTTTGGGGTTTTGGGGGGGGGGTGTTTTTGTTTAGGGCTCTCTGTTCCTGGTGCTTTTTGTACCAGTTCAAACTGGTTTTTTGTGGCCTTTTTAGCTTTTCCCAAAACATACCAGCTCCAGGGATGTGCAGCTTTGCTTTGCAGCCACCTCATTATTTTCCCTGTGTTTTTCAATACTTTTATGTTCTGTCACAAATGGGGGGAAGCACACCAGTGGTCTGATGAAAGGCAATGTGAAGTGATAGACACCGTGGTTGATTTAACCACTCGGTTTGCAGGATGCAGATGGGGAAGTAAGCTCAGGAAATGGGTCCAATCTCACAACTCATTGCTTAGACTGGAAGCTCTCTGATGCAGAGGCCATCATATTGTTCTGTGTTTGTACAGCGCGTAGCACCATGGGGGTTGCTGGTTCATGACTGGGGCCCCTGCCTATTACTTTCGTATTGTGGTTTTCAGCCTTTTTCCTTTGCAGACCCCTAAAAAATTTTGAATGGAGGTGCGGCTCCCTTCAGAAATCTTAGACATAGACCCCTGGGGATCCTCAGGCCACAGGTTGAAAACTGCTGTTCTATGATAACTACAAATGTTCGTAGACCCCTCAGACATAGTCTGTGGACCTTTAGGGGTCCACAGACCAAAGGTTGAAAACCACTGCTGAAAGAAAGAAAGAAAGAAAGAAAGAAAGAAAGAAAGAAAGAAAGAAAGAAAGAAAGAAAGAAGGTGTATTACTCATGTTGTTGAATGCATTGCCAGAATCTGGTGCTATGCCATGGTGACGGGAGTGGTATAAGTAGATAAGACCAAGATTGTCTTTCTTCCTGTGCTCCCCCATTGGTCTGTTTGTGTCCTTCTCTTGTCTTAGTTTGTAAGTTTGTTGGAGCAGGGGCTATCTTTTGGTTCTGTTTCTGTATAGTGCCTGGCACAATGGAGTACTGATCCCTGGTTGGGGATCAGAGGCACTATGTGAGAGGATGGAAGGGTAAAGGACTGTGAAGTCCTTGGATATGTTATTTACAGACCATTATAGTTCAGTACGGCCATGTCATGAGAAGGGAGACATTATTACTCAGGAATGCCCACTAGATATTGATTAGAAGTATCACATAAGAGACTGCAACTTGGACCAGCATCCGGAGACATTTAAACTAGTGTTTCTTCATTATCTGAAGTATTTTCCCCCAGAAGATCATAAGACTTTAAAAAAAGAGATGAAATTAAATAAATCACATTGGACATTGTTAACAACAAAGCTTTGGAGACCAATAATGATTCAAATGGGAGGTAGGCTGAAATGAAAACTTATTAAAAGTTTGAGGACATTACAATAAAAAAACTTCTCTGAAAAGGGGAGGGAATAATAGAGCTTTATTTTACAGTAAAAAATAAATGGGTATAATCTTTATATGTGGGTATAATCTTATTGTTCCGCAGAGGTTAGACCAACATTGTTCTTAAGGTAATCGTGGGACAGCTCTTGTCGTGCTAAACATATCAGCTCCTGGATCACCAGTTTCTGGAGAAAATCCCATGATGGCCAAATGCAATGGCTATATAGACAACATCAAAATATTTTAAATAAATGATTAGTCTGTGCATGTGTGTGCATGTGACGATCTGCCTTCAACTCATAAAGAGAATCAGCATGACCTGTTAGAGGCATAGGATATGCCACGTAAGCATGTTCTCTGCTGCTAAGAGCTAATGTTGATTCTCTTTGCTTGTGGAACAAGAGTACTCCAAGGATTTACAGATTGTGCTGCTATCAAGATCCTGTCCCAAGGACTCATTGTATTGAGAGGTGTCTGATTCAAAATGGAGCCTCATGTAGCAGATGCCCATGTCTTTGATTGCTTTGAAACTAAGGAATGCACTGAAAATGTGCTGTAAGCAAATGAGCTGCCTGAATGAAGGAATACATAAATATCAATAAGATCAAAGTCAAATTAGGGAAAATATATTTTTTCATTGTCCCCCTAAATCTTTCAGCCACTAGATGTCTCTGTCTAGAGTCCCAGGCAAGGCATGAGGCCTGGTAAACAACAGAGACAAAGCTGGAACTGGAGCTGATGCTAGGAAAGTCTGTTTGCAGAGTGTTCCATGTATTAAATTGACCTTACATTTAACTTATGTGACCGACTCAGACCAGTGGGGTACAGGAGTCTGGTAGAAGGCATATATACTGGCCACTGGATGAATAGTTTTCTGTTCCCTGAGTGACCAGAGCAGGGGCTGCCCTAGAGCAATCAGGAACCTGCTAGAACCAATTAAGACAGGCAAGCCAATTAAGACACCTGGAGCCAATTAGAACTTACTAGAATCAATTATGGCAGGCAGGCTCTTCAGGACACCTGGTTTAAAAAGGACCTCCTGTCAGTTAGTGGGGGGCGTGCAAGGAGCAGGGAGTGAGAAGGCGTGCTGCTGGAGGACTGAAGAGTACAAGCATGATCAGACTTCAGAAGGAAGATCCTGAGATGAGGATAAAGAAGGTGCTGGGGGAAGGCCATGGGGAAGTAGCCCAGAGAGTTGTAGCTGTCACGCAACTGATACACGAGACATTGTAGACAGCTGCTATCCACAGGGCCCTGGGCTGGAACCCGGTATAGAGAGCAAGCCCGGGTTCCCCCTATTCCCCCAACTCCTGATCGGACTCAGGAGGAGTTGACCTGGTCTGTGAGAAACACCAGAAGGGAAGGTCTAATTTTGGGAAAGGATCTGGCCTGTCCCCCACTCTTTAGGTGGGACACAGAGACTGTGGGGATTGTTCTCCGTTTCCCCCATGCTGGCCAGTGATGAGGTTAGCTGAGTGAACGGCAGGTTTGAGCCTCTAGCAGAAGCGGCCAAACTGAGGGCTGCCGTGAACCTCTGAGACGAGCAAATCCACCAGAGAGCGCAGGACCCATCAAGGCAGTGGAGGAACTTTGTCACACTTACTATGTGTTGATTACACTGTGAAGCCCTGAGCACCTGATTCTTCAGGCCTGACTCATGTTCATACAAAGCAATCATCATGTACATCAGGCAGCAGATGTCAGGTGTTCTCTGAGTATGGGAGGCTGGTTGCATCAGGATCATTGTTTGTCTTGTTTGCACAGAAAACAGAGCAGTAGCTCCCCAGACTCCAGCATTGCAAGTTCCCTTCAGATGTAGACTCAAGGGAGGCACCACTATCTTCAGTCAAGGGTACAAATACAAGAAGGCATTCTGCACCTTGTAAAGAGAGTATCTTTGGCACAAGATTGCAGCGCCTGCTCATCCCGTCAGGAATACACAAGTATCTTTACTACCAGAATCCGACTTTTTGAGGAACAGCAAGAGAGAAAAACCTCAGCTGATATTGGCTTCAAGGTAATCATGATCCCTACCCTGACACTGCATTGATAAAACACATTCTCAGTAAGAGATTTAGGGACATTAGCAATTTTAGTTCAGCTGCCTGTTATTGTTATTATCAAGCTTTAAAGTGAAGATATTGATCAAAAGTTCATGGTGGAGCCTGGAATACTATTATAGATGTCTTCCTTTTTTTTTAATTTGATTTGATTTGATGCCCATGTCACACCTTATTTTGCCATTAAACAACATGCAATAGATAGTGAAAAGCTTAATCTTCCAATACCATCTGCTTTATTGAGCTGTTCTTGCTTTTACTGAGGGAGTTCAGAAAAGCCTTCCGCCAGAGCAAGAGCCTGGGGAATTCTGACTCAGTAGATCTGAATTCTCTGCACAGGTCTAAATAACTAAGCACTAAGAAATTGCAGCCTGAAAGAACTAACAACACCAGGCCAGATTTTTAAAGGCAATAGGAACCCAGTGGGATTTTCAAAAGCATTTAGATGCCTATCACCCATTGATATAATTTTAAATACCTTTAAAAATCTGACTCATTAAGGTCTGTTCTACCCACAAAGTTGCAGTGATTTAGTGCCAGGTGTGAATTAAAATCAATTTAATTAAATTGGTGCAAAACCCCTGTTTGCATTGAATAGGGAAAGCAGATGGGTTTAACAGACATACGCTCTATTGCTTTCTCCTGAACACATGCCATGCCTAGGCTAGAATATGACAAGAGCAATTTTGAGCTAAATGTTTTAGCTTGCATCTATGCCAGGAAAAAAACAATACATTCCGGTCAGGTTTGGCTAGCACGTGTTAGTTCACAATAACCTAAACTCAACCAATTTTCCTTGACAAGACAGCCTGTGCACTACAGACACTCTTAACTCAATTTAAACCCTGGCTTATATCTGTTTAGCTGGCGTTGGTACTTATAGATGCAAACCAGACCAATAACAGTTTTAAACAGAGACGTGTCCATAAGTGGCTTAATTATGTCAGCTTTTAAATCGATTTCCATAAAACTGATGGAATCAACTAAACAGGGAATCTCGAGTAGAAGTAGGGAAGTTATTATAGCTCTGTATTTGGCACTGGTGCAACTGCTCCTGGAATCCTGGGTCCAGTTCCGGTGCCCATAATTCAAGAAGGATGTTGACAAATTGGAGACAGTTCAGAGAAGAGCCAGAAGAACGGTTAAAGGATTAGAAAACCTGCTTTATAGCGAGAGACCCAAAAAGCTTACTCTATTTAGCTTAGCAAAGAGAAAGTCAAGAGGTGACTTGATTACAATCTTTAAGGAGCAATGTGGGGAACAAATATTTGATAAAGGTCTCTATAATCTAGCAGCGAACGGTCTAACATGATCCAATGGCTGGAAATTAAAGATAGACAAATTTAGACTAGAAATTAAGACACACATTTACAACTGTGAGAGTAATTAACCACTGGAAAATTTACCCAGGGTTGTGGTTGATTCTCCATCACTGACAATTTTAAAAACAAGACGGGATGTTTTTTCTAAAAGCTTTGCTCTAGGAATTATTTGTGGGAAGTTCTCTGGCCTGTTTTATGCAGGAAGTCAGACTGCACGATCACAGTGGTCCCTTCTGGCCTTAAACTCTACTGAAGAGTATCACTAGCAAAGCATTTACACCTTTCGCATGATGAAAGTGAAGCCCAAACTTACATTGTTTTTCTAGATCAAAGCCATAGTGTAACAAATCTGTAGTATCTCTGCTGCTGTGATGTTAGGGGCAGTATATCTCCTTCGCATAGTCGTCTTCATGTCTGTATCTTAGCAGCTGATGCTGATTCTGAAACAGTGACTGACACTCCAGAGTTGAAGTATTAAATGAGCCCAATTTTGCCCATGGCCAAAATTGGGGGAGGAGGGGAAATAGCCATATTTATTCCTTCAGTTTAGAGTTGACACATCAGAAACATTCCCTCAAATAAAGCTAAAGATGGTTGTGAGTGTGTGAGGGAATCATTCTTCACCTGATTTTTTAGCTAGGACATTACAAACACTTTCTCTGACTTCATTATTTAACCATGTTGCAAAAAAACTCAACATCATTCTGGGATGTATTAGCAGGAGTGTTGCAAGCAAGACACGAGAAGTAATTCTTCCACTCTACTCCACGCTGATTAGGCCTTAGTTGGAGTATTGTGGCCAGTTCTGGGTGCCACATTTCAGGAAAGATGTGGACAAACTGGAAAAAGTCCAGAGAAGAGCAACAAAAATGATTAAAGGTCTAGAAAACATGACCTATGAGGGAAGATTGAAAAAATTGGGTTTCCGTAATCTGGAGAAGAGAAGACTGAGAGGGGAAATAGAATCACAGAATCAGAATATTAGGGTTGGAAGAGACCTCAGGAGGTCATCTAGTCCAATCCCCTACTCAAAGCAGGACCAACACCAACTAAATCATCCCAGTTAGGGCTTTGTCAAGCTGGGCCTTTAAAGCCTCTAAGGATGAAGATTCCACCACCTCCCTAGATAACCCATTCCAGTGCTTCACCACCCTCCAAATGAAATAGTGTTTCCTAATATCCAACCTAGACCTCCCCAACTGCAACTTGAGACCATTGCTTCTTGTTCTGTCACCTGCCACCACTGAGAACAGCCTAAATCCATCCTTTTTGGAACCTCCTTTCAGGTAATTGAAAGCTGCTATCAAATCACCCCTCACTCTTCTCTTCTGGAGACTAAATAACCCCAGTTCCCTCAGCCTCTCCTCGTAAGTCATGATAACAGACATGATAACATTTTTCAAGTTCATACAAGGTTGTTATGAGGAGGGAGAAAAATTGTTCCCCTTAACCTCTGAGGATAGCACAGGAAGCGATGGGCTTAAATTGCAGCAAGGGCAGTTTAGGTTGGACATTAGGAAAAACTTCCTAACTGTCATCGTGGTTAAGCACTGGAATAAATTGCCCAGGGAGGTTGTGGAATCTCCATCATTGGAGATTTTAAGAGCAGATTAGACAAACAGCTGTCAGGGATGGTCTAGATTTATGGCTCTGTTTATGGCTATTAGCCTCTGTTTGCCAGAACCTGGAAATGAGCGACAGGGCATGGATCACTTGATGATTACCTGTTCTGTTCATTCCTTCTTGGGCACCTGGCATTGGTCACTGTTGAAAGACAGGATACTGGGCTAGATGGACCTTTGGTCTGACTCAGTATGGCCGTTCTTATGTAGATAATACTTAGTCCTGCCATGAATGCAGCGGACTGGACTAGATGACCTCTCAAGGTCCTTCCAGTCCTATGATTCTATGATTCTATGTTAAGATGATCTCTAGTGAGAGTATGGATGGAATTAACTCTTTCCAGAAAGAACAGTGACATATTGACCAAAAAGCCATAGGCAGATATTAATTTCCATTCATTCCAAGGAAGAAATGGTCTAAATCCACTAGATTACATAGGAAAGTTCATTCTTCATGTTTAAGATGAGCTCTCAAAGGTGCCTAAGTGAGTTAGGAGCTCAAATTGCATTATAGTCATGGGAAATTTGGTACCCAACTCCCTTAGGTTCTTTTGAAAATCTTCATCTTATTGGGTATTATAGCAAAGTACCTCTGCTGTTCTTCAAGTTGAGAGTCACTTACAGTCAGATTTTTAAAGGTATTTAGACACCTAACGTCTATTGATTTCAATAGGTGTTAGGAGCCTAAATACCGTAAAAAAATTGGTCTTTACTGTTTAATATTCTTTGCTTTTGTTCTTTCCCTAGCCCATCACATTCCACTCACTGAGTGAAGTGCATATTCAGGCTTGAACTATTATTGCCCTTCTCCAGTATGGCAGGATAAATGGGATATGATCAATAAATGGTCTAAGCTGCCATGTCTGTACTTGAGCCACCAGATAAATGGACTGCTGTTACATTGATTCATGATCTGATAAGATAGGGGTGGTAATAAAGGTCTGGTTTCTAGCCATGAGATAGCCAGCATTTACCTCTGTGATTTGGATTCAAAAGATGGACTGGTAACAATGAGTGGTAGATGATTTAGTTGGGGATTGGTCCTGCTTTGAGCAGGGCGTTGGACTAGATGACCTCCTGAGGCCTTTCCAACCCTGATATTCTATGATTCTATGAATTTTTGAACATTTATAGGATTAATTGCCAACACTTGAGTCCTGTTTTAACTTTGTTCTTGTGATTATACTACAGGGTTTTTTTAATTGTCTCTACGTTCACCCCATGGCAGACACAGGCTGGAGAAATAAAACGTCCATCACGGAATTTGTCCTCCTGGGATTTGGGAAGGTCCCTGAACTACAGATCCTTCTCTTCCCTTTGTTCCTAGTGATCTATGTTGTGACCATGGCTGGGAACATCCTCATTGTTGTGCTACTTGTGGCTGATCAGCACCTTCACACCCCCATGTACTTCTTCCTGGGGAACTTGTCCTGCTTGGAGACCTGCTACAGCTCAGCCATCCTGCCCAGGATGCTGGCCAGTCTCTTGACTAGGGACAGGACCATTTCTGTCCCTAGGTGTATTGCACAATTTTATTTTTTTGCTTCACTGGCAGCTACAGAATGTTGTCTCTTGTCCGCGATGTCTTATGACCGGTATTTAGCAATATGCAAACCCCTGCACTACGCAGCCCTTATGAACGGTCGGCTCTGCCTCCAGCTAGCAGCTGGATCTTGGCTAAGCGGCTGTCTGGCCACTCTCATCATATCATGCTTGATGTCACAGCTAACCTTCTGCAGCCCCAATGAAATTGACCATTTCTTCTGTGACTTCACCCCAATAATAAAACTGGCCTGCAGTGACACCAACCTGATCTTGGTGTTGGATTTGCTCCTGGCATCTCTTTGCACACTCTTCCCGTTTCTGTTAACTCTGTTGTCTTATGTTTATATCATCGTCACCATCCTGAGAATCCCTTCCACCGGCGGCAGACAAAAGGCCTTTTCCACCTGCTCCTCGCACCTCATCGTGGTGACGACGTTCTATGGGACTATCATTATTGTCTACATGCTACCGAAATCTGACACGTTGAGAGACCTGAACAAAGTGTTCTCTGTCTTCTATTCTGTCCTGACCCCGCTGATCAACCCCCTCATTTACAGCCTGAGAAACAAGGAGGTCAAGGAGGCCCTGAGCAGAATGATCCATAAATGTGTGGCTTTCTCAAGAACTCAGACATCCCTAGCCAGTTCTTTTAGGTTGAAAACAAACCGAGATGACCTGAGTTGATTTACTGAGTTATAGGCACAAAGTCCATGAAATGAAATCTTAGACTTATTGATGTCAATGATAAATACCCTCCTTGGCTTCAGTGGGGCTGGATTTCATATTATTTCATCTCTATCTTAGGCCAAATGAAAGAGGAGTTACTAAAGTGATGACACACTGAGAATTTCTGACATGCATTCTCTTTTTGGCAGAGCAGGTATTGAATGCCTACCCCCACATCCCATGGAAAATTTTCTTTTTGAAACAGAAATTTTATAATTTATTATTTTTCCAATATGTTCATGACACCCCAAAATTAAAGTGTGTATGTTTTCAAGTTTGGGCTTTTTTTATATCAGTGTTTGCTTTTTCTTTGCCTTCCACTCCCCCATTTTTCACCTCTTTTTCCCTAATTTCCAGTGGTAACATAAAAAAAAAAGAATTAAGGGATGAGGAAGCAGGGAGAATAAGAGGAGAACAAGGCAGAGAAACAAACAAAAAACAGTGACAAAACACCAAATGTTAAAAAAAAAGTCCAAAATGTTTCAAATACATGAAAAATCCCTTCTTTCTGAAAGCTGCAAAATGAAACTTATTCCAAAACTTTCACCAGACACTCTTTACTATTTTTCAAACTGTTTATGTTTTGAGCCTCATATTTACAGTCTATTTTTTTTTCTTGGTAGTGGTGGTAAATTCAGATAGTGGTAGAGATAGTTGTTAAATTCTGAGAATGTTTCAAGCCAAGTTGATATAAAGGGATAGGTGCTAAGTCAGGGATGCTTAACAGCAAAGGATAATTTCTGTGCATTTTACCAGTCGTATTTTAATATTTCTCTATGTTAGCAGATTCCTAATATTAAATAAAAGTGATTAACACAACGGGCTGTATTTTCATTAACCGTGGACCTGTAAATCTTATGTTGTATGGCTTTTGAAAGTATTCCATGAAGTCCCTTCCAACCCTGATATTCTATGATTCTACGATTCTATGATTTGGGATACTTTTCATGGACTTTTTTTTTCAATTTTTCAATGAAACAACAATGGATTTTTCTTGTTTCCTTTCTGGGTTTTTTTAAGTGGAAAGGAAAAAGGGAAGGATTAAAAAAATAACAGAATTACCAGATGGGAAGAATAGCTGGCAAAAAATTGACCATGAAGAGATATTCAAATGGCTACAGTTGAGCTAATAAAAATTGCAATGGATTTTACATGAAAAAATTTCAAATTAAATTATCTATTTGGGATATTTTTCATGGAATTTGTTCAGTTTTTCAATTAAACAAAATTGGATTTTTCCTGTTTCTTTTTTTTTTTAAAACTGGAAAAGAAGGGAGGAATGGGGAAAGGGAGGATAAGAAAAAACAGATTTTTTTTCTAGTTTTTGAGAACAGCAGACAAAAATCATCATTAATTTCACTGAAAAAAGAGAAGAAAGTAAAACGCTGACCAAAATTGTCCACCAAAAATTGTTTAGGTAACACAAAAGCCATGTTTAATAGACACAAATATGTTTGGACCTTATGTAGGGACATAAGCAGGAGAAATCTCCCACACCTGAACCTGAGCCTTTCACCATCTATGCCACATGCCCCCCACCAAATCACGACCCTTCATTGCATTCACAGATGGCAGATGCAAACAGCCAGCCTGCACACTTCATCCGGAAGCACTGTTATCACTGTCACCTGAGCTAAGCCCAGCTGTAACCATTCAGGAGAGGCAAGAGAAGAAGGCTCACTGGGCCCAGGGTTGTGGGGAGGTTGGGCAAACACAAAGACGCAGACTCAGATCACAGGTCAATGGAGACAGTCCAGATCCAGCTGGGGTTTTGCTGGGACACTACCACATAGAACCGAGGCTGTTCCTGTGGCTGGGCATGTCCAATGGTCACCGAGAAGGGACTCAGCAGGTGATGCTGCTGGGCACAAGCCGCTTTGCTGATGCCAGCTGTACAGAGCAATTCAAAGGGAGGGAGCTGGTACAATGAATGTTCCCAAAAATGGTTGCCACAAGTGCAAAGCCGGTGAGGGTTAGTTCTCAGTGCACGGTCTCCAGTCCTTCCCGGGTGCTGTGAATAGCTCTACTGCTCCATGCAGCCTTCTCCTCTGGAGTGAGGCAAGGTGTGGCTAGAGGAAGTGGCTACCACCTCCCAACACGCAGAACTCCTGTGATGCCAAACACGGCAGCACTGGCTCAGTCACTGGGACATATCAGGGCATGGCCTGGGCAGAGAAACTGGCCACCAGTGAGAAGAATTGTGGGGCCTGAACATTGGGAATGGGATTATCCTAGGGGCCTATGGGAGTTTGGGTACTAACTCCCTTAGATCCAATTGACTATCTCAGTCTGTCTGCCCACTGGGGGGTCACTCAAAGTAGCCTACATTTAGCCAGTACCATGGAAATGCATTGGATTGAGGGGAAACCCACTGCTCAACGACCAAGAGCAATTGCTGTTGTACCAGCTATGATACTCACTATTGCTGTAATCGTGCTGTTGTGTGATTTAGTTCCCAGTGGCTATCATTCAGAATAGAGCATATCCAACAGAAGAGAAGACTTGAGAAAGGTGCAGATGTGCTTTTTAAGACCACTAGTGGGCAGACCTGTGTCAGGATTGGGAAAGGTGTGGCAGTGATGTACAATGGCCAGTGGATAGCAGCTGAAATGGAAGGGCAAGAAAGATGAAGCTACACTGCCAAATGACCATCAGAAGGCAGTTGCAAGAGAGGTCTCTCCCTCAAGCACATATGGCATCTGCAAAGCAACATTCTACAGATGGAGGTGGAGGTCCAGAAGCCATTTCAAGACCTTCTCCATGAAGTTGTGGAGATCACCCAATTCACCTGGGAATCTGTATTTGGGGCACTATGTTATGGTATGGTCAATGGTTTGGAGGGTCTCACTGCAGTTGCACATAGGTGTGTCTTTAATTTCCCACTTGTGCATCAAGTAGCCACATCATTTATGGTTTGATCAGATGCAGGTCAATGTTGTCCAAAGTCTTCATGGCAGGTTGAAACCAAGAGAGTGGCTTGTTAAGTCAGTAATTACTTGGAAGGGTAGATAAGGTCCAGACAGTTTGCCATTCCTTGACCAGATCCAGAGACGTGAGGTGGTCACGTGTGCTCCATAGTGTTTCTTGTGATTTCAGGCCTTGTTGGGGTATGTTATACATTACCTGCTGGATAGGAAGTTCTGGGTAGTCTTCGGCACATTTAAGTTCTCTGGCCGTGGCTATATCTGGATGGATAGTTGAATGTTCACTGTTTACTAATACAGGAAGAGGCAAGAAAGAGGAAGTTACACTGTCAAATGGTCGTCAGAGGAAAGTAACAAGAGAAATAAAGCTTTACAACAGAGACTAGAGGGCATCAGTGTAAGTGGCCAGGAAAGACATGGACCGCCATGCTATGCATTGCCCGCTGGATAGCAGCATGTTAGGGGTGGGAACTGAGCTGTTATACTGCTCATTGACCACCAGGTGGCAGAAGGTAGCCTAGGGTAGGAAAGAGACCAATATAGCAAAAAATAAGCACTAGAGAGGAGAGCAGAGGGTAAAGATGGATGCTGTTATGCTGCATAATCTACACTAGGTTGCAGCAGAGTGAAAGACATGAGAAAGAGTCCGCCATATTGAATATTGACCAACAGATTTCAGTAGAAGATAAAATAATGAGAAAGGGGCAATTATACGGCAAAATGTCCACTAGAAGAGAAATGAGTAGCTGTGTTCTGAAATGCCCACTAGATGGCCGAGATTATTGAACATTAATAAAGGGATAGTGCACTGTAACAACTCATCACCTGGGACAAGTGTCTTCCAAAAAAATGCAAACTAGCATTTCATCATTATCTGAAATGTTTCCCATTGGGATTATTTGACTTAAATAAATAAATAAATATATCTTAAATAAATCACACTGGGCATTGTTAGCAACAAAGCTTTGGAAGCCTAAAATTAATCAACAGGGAGCTAGGTTACAGTGGGGTCTTATTTAAAAAGTGTGAAGGCATCACCAGATAACACAAAACTGTTCTTTGTCAATAGAGAGGGAGAAGTATATTTCCAAATATACTTGTTCCTTCAGAGAGATGCAGGTCTCTTTACTGAGAAAATCAAGTTCCTGAAGAATGAGGATTGACAAGAATCTTAGCCATGGAACCAGAGTGATGGACACCAAACCCTGAGAAATAATAGCTCATTGAGTCAAGTTTGAGCTATCCTGTGGTTAGAGGTGAGCATCCAATCCCAGATTGCTACTACATTGTGTTAGTATATAGGCTTGTTTGTCAGCCTGAGATAGAATTTTTGGTTTGACTTTTTTGATACTCTTATATCTTATACTAATATAGGTGAACAAAGGGATCCTTACTAATATGTGTAAACAGTGAACAAAGACACTGTGTGTTGCATTTCCCACAACCAGATGGGGCTTTTAGTACAATGAGAAAAGATAAGGGATAGAGCTAAAGTATTACAGGGTATGGGGGAGTGTAGTATATGAGCATATACTGGAAGGCTACCTATCTCCTCTTTCAAGCCAATGTCAAGCAACCAGTCGGGAGGAGCAAGGGGCCATTCTCCAAATCTACATGGGATCTGCTGGCAGGAGCTTTGAGTTTTGTAGTGGATAAAAGGATGGCCTGTGACCAAAGGGTTGATCTGATCCTCAGTTGTATAAGCAGGAGAATCTCAAGTGGGAGAAGGGCGAATATAATCTGTATTTGACACCGCTGCAACTGCTAATTGTCCAGTTTTGGTGTCCACAATTCAAGAAGGATGCGGAGAAATTGAAGCGGGTTCAGAGGGAGCCAAGAGAATGATTAAAGATTAGAAAATCTGCCTTAGGCCTGACTGATACTTAAAGTTTAGATTGACACAGATACATTGCTCAGGGGTGGAAAAGTACTTCCCATTGCAGCAAGCTGCATCTATACTACAGGATCAGCACGGCATAGCTACGGTGCCACAGCTGTGCCTCGGTAGTTCTCGTTGTGTAGACAAGGCCGTAGAGTGCAAGACTGCAGGAGCTCAATTGGTTTAGCTTAACAGAGAGAAGGTGAAAGGGTGACTCAATCACAGTCTATAAGGACCTCCACAGGGAACAGAAATTTTCTTAAAGACTCATAGACTTTAAGGTCAGAAGGGACCATTATGATCATCTAGTCTGACCTCCTGCACAATGCAGGCCACAGAATCTCACCCACCCACTCCTGTAACAAACTCCTAACCTATGCCTGAGTTATTGAAGTCCTCAAATCGTGGTTTAAAGACCTCAAGGTGCAGAGAATCCTCCAGCAAGTGACCCATGCCCCACGCTGCAGAGGAAGGCGAAAAATCTCCAGGGCCTTTGCCAATCTGCCCTGGAGGAAAATTGTTTCCCGACCCCAAATATGGTGATCAGTTAAACCCTGAGCATGTGAGCAAGACTCACCAGCCAGCACCCAGGAGAGAATTCTCTGTAGTAACTCAGATCCCACCCCATCTAACATCCCACCACAGACCATTGGGCATATTTACCTGCTAATAATCAAAGATCAATTAATTGCCCAAATTAGGCTATCCCATCATACCATCCCCTCCATAAACTTATCAAGCTTAGTCTTGAAGCCAGATATGTCTTTTGCCCCCACTACTCCCCTTGGAAGGCTGTTCCAGAACTTCACTCCTCTAATGGTTAGAAACCTTTGTCTAATTTCAAGTCTAAACTTCCTAATATCCAGTTTATATCCATTTCTTCTTGTGTCCACATTGGTACTAAGCTTAAATAATTCCTCTCCCTCCCTGATATTTATCCCTCTGATATATTTATAAAGAGCAATCATATCTCCCCTCAGCTGACAGTCTGGAAGATCTGCTCTAGGAATTATCTAGCAGACCAAAGTGTTACAAGATCCAATGACTAAAGGTTAAAACTAGACAAATTCAAGCTGGAAAAAGGTGTAAATTTTAACTGTAAAGGTAACTATCCATTGGTACAGCTGACCTAGGGCTGGGGTGGCTTCTCCATCACTGACAACTTTTAAATCAAGATTGGATGTTTCTTTAAAAGGTCTCCTCTAATTCAAACAGACATTGATTCAGGGAAGTCCCAAGACCTATGTTATACAGCAGGACAGATTATCACAATGGTCCCTTCTTGTCTTAAAATCTGTGCATCTGTGAATAAGGGGGGAGCGAGGCATTGGCTGGCATACCAGACTGGCTGAGAGGCCATGGTTGCAGGGGGCAACCTGTCTCATCTAGCCCCACTGCTTGCAGGTGTTCCTGGGTTAAGTGAAACATGCTTAAACTGGCAAGGAAAGGCTACATTTAATTAAGACAATATGCATCTTCTAACTAAGGCTTGGTCTACACTAAACCCCCAAATCGAACTAAGGTACACAACTTCAGCTACGTGAATAACGTAGCTGAAGTCGACGTACCTTAGTTCGAACTTACCGCGGTCCAGACCCGGCAGGCAGGCTCCCCCGTCGACTCCGCGTACTCCTCGCGGCGAGCAGGATTACCGGAGTCGACGGGGAGCACTTCTGAGTTCGATTGCCTGCCGCCGAACCAGCGCGGTAAGTATAGACAAGCCCTAAGACAATATGATTTAGTTGGGGTTTGGTCCTGTTTGAGCAGGGGGTTGGAATATATGACCTCCTGAGGTCCTGTCCAACCCTGATATTCTATGATTCTATAATTCTAGTCTTCGTTCCATCCATATGGGCTTGGCTCTTTGAGTTCTTCTTCTCCATTCCAGTCTGTCTTGTCCCAGTTCCTTGGAAACTCAGCTAATCAGATCCTTTTCTATAACATTTATACATATAGTTTTGGGTCTTGCCCTCCACTTCTAAATTTGACACTCTATTTTATCCTACATATTCTTCCAATCTTCTCTTCACACTTCCAAACCACCTACGCCGGGATTCCCTCAGCCTTTGAATAATCAGTACCACCTTTGCACTTCCAAGCATGGTCCATCCTTGTGACTTCAAGCATCCATCTTAATATTTTCATTTTTGTTGTATTCTTGCCAGCAAGTTAAAAAAGTATGGATTGGATGAATTGACTATAAGGGGAATAGAAAGCTGGCTATATGGTTGGGCTTAACAGGTAGTGATCAACGGCTCAATGTCTAGTTGGCAGATGGTATTAAGCAGAGTGCCCCAGGGATCCGTCCTGTGGTTGGTTTTGTTCAACATCTTCATTAATGATCTGGATGATGGGATGGATTTCACCCTCAGCAAATTCATGGATGACATGAAGCTGGGGGGAGAGGTAGATACGATGGAGGGTAGGGATAGGGTCCAGAGGGACCTAGACAAATTAGAGGATTGGACCAAAAGAAATCTGATGAGGTTCAACAAGGACAAATGCAGAGTTCTGCATTTAGGAAGGAAGAATCCGATGCACTGCTACGGACTAGGGACCGAGTGGCTAGGCAGCAGTTCTGCTGAAAAGGACCTAGGGGTTACAGTGAGCAAGAACAGGATATGAGTCAACAGCGTGATCTTGTTGACAAGAAAGCTAATGGCATATTGGGCTGCATTAGTAGGAGCATTGGCAGCAGATAGAGGGAAGTGATTATTTCCCTCTATTTGACACCGGTGAGGCCCCATCTGGAGTATTGTGTCCAGTTTTGGGCCCTCCACTACAGAAAGCATGTGGACAAATTGGAGAGAGTCCAGCAGAGGGCAATTAAAATGATTAGGGGGCTGGGGCACATGAGTTATGGGGAGAGGGTGAGGTAACTGGGCTTATTTGGTCTGCACAAGAGAAGAGTGAGGGGGGATTTGATAGCAGCCTTCAACTACCTGAAGGGGGGTTCCAAAGAGGATGGAGCTAGGCTGTTCTCAGTGGTGGCAGATGACTGAACAAAGGGCAATGGTCTCAAGTGGGGCAGGTCTAGGTTGGATATTAGGGAAAACTATTTCATTAGGAGGGTGGTGAAGCACTGGAATGGGTTACCTAGGGAGGTGGTGGAATCTCCACCCTTAGAAGTTTTTAAGGCCCGACTTGACAAAGCCCTAACTGGGATGATTTAGTTGTGCTTGGTCCTGCTTTGAGAAGGGGGTTGGACTAGATGACCTCCTGAGGTCTCTTCCAACCCTAATCTTCTATGATGCTATGATTCTATTAAAGATCTGCCCACCATTCAGAGCAATATGTATAGAAAGAATAGTAAAGATGGCAGGTGACCAGCTTGGCATAACAATGAAATCCTTGCTGATCTTAAACACACAAAAAAAGCTTACAAGAAATGGAAGATTGGACAAATGACCAGGGAGGAGTATCAAAATATGCTCAGGCATTCAGGAGTGAAATCAGGAAAGCCAAATCACACTTGGAGTTGCAGCTAGCAAGGGATGTTAAGAGTAACAAGAAGGGTTTCTACAGGTATGTTAGCAACAAGAAGAAGGTCAGGGAAAGTGTGGGCGCCTTACTGAATGGGGGAGGCAACCTAGTGACAGAGAATGTTGAAAAAGCTAATGTACTCAATGCTTTTTTTTGCCTCTGTCTTCACGAACAAGTTCAGCTCCCAGACTACTGCACAGTATGGGGAGGAGGTGACCAGTCCTCTGTGGAGAAAGAAATGGTTCAGGACTATTTAGAAAAGCTGGACAAGCACAAATCCATGGGGCCAGATGCGCTGCAACTGAGGGTGCTAAAGGAGTTGGCGGATGTGATTGCAGAGCCATTGGCCATTATCTTTGAAAACTCGTGGCAAACGTGGGAGGTCCAGGATGACTGGAAAAAGGCTAATGTAGTGTCCATCTTTTAAAAAGAGAAGAAGGAGGATCTGGGGAACTACAGGCCTAACCTCAGTCCCTGGAAAAATCATGGAGCAGGTCCTCAAGGAATCAATTTTGAAGCACTTAGAGGAGAGGAAAGTGATCAGGAACAGTCAGCATGGATTCACCAAGGGCAAGTCATGCCTGACTAACCTAATTGCCTTCTATGAGGAGATAACTGGTTCTGTGGATGAGGGGAAAGCTGTGGACGTGTTATTCCTTGACTTTAGCAACGCTTTTGATACGGTCTCCCACAGTATTCTTGCCAGCAAGTTAAAGAAGTATGGGCTGGATGAATGGACTATAAGGTGGATAGAAAGCTGGCTAGATCATCGGGCTCAATGGGTAGTGATCAATGGCTCCATGTCTAGTTGGCAGCCGGTATCAAGTGGAGTGCCCCAAGGGTCGGTCCTGGGGCCAGTTTTATTCAATATGTTCATTAATGATCTGGAACATGGCATGGATTGCACCCTCAGCAAGTTTGCAGATGACACTAAACTGGGAGGAGTGGTAGATATGCTGGAGAGTAGGGATAGGATACAGAGGGACCTAGACAAATTAGAGGATTGGGCCAAAAGAAATCTGATGAAGTTCAACAAGGACAAGTGCAGAGTTCTGCACTTAGGACGGAAGAATCCCATGCAGCAGCAGAAAGAGGGAAGTGATTATTCCCCTCTATTCAGCATTGGTGAGGCCTCATCTGGAGTACTGTGTCCAGTTTTGGGCCCCACACTACAAGAAAGATGTGGAAAAATTAGAAAGAGTCCAATGGAGGACAACAAAAATGATTAGGGGGCCGGAGTACATGACTTATGACTCGAGGCTGAGAGAACTGGGATTATTGTGTCTGCAGAAGAGAAGAATGAGGGGGGATTTGATAGCTGCTTTCAACTACCTGAAAGGGGGTTCCAAAGAGGATGGATCTAAACTGTTCTCAGTGGTACCAGATGACAGAACAAGGAGTAATGGTCTCAAGTTGCAGTGCGGGAGGTTTAGTTTGGAGATTAGGAAAAACTATTTCACTAGGAGGGTGGTGAAGCACTGGAATGGGTTACCCAGGGAGGTGGTGGAATCTCCTTCCTTAGAAGTTTTTAAGTCAGGCTTGACAAAGCCCTGGCTGGGATGATTTATTTGGGGATTGGTCCCGCTTTGAGCAGGGGGTTGGACTAGATGACCCCCTGACGTCCCTTCCAACCCTGATATTCTATGATTCTATGATATGAAAGTATAAGCCTTATTACTGTCTTGTGGATGTTGCTTTTCAATTTGATAGGCGTTCTCCTATTCATTGTTGAGTTCATCATTATTCTGTATGATCAAACCTAGGTACTTGAATTTCTGTACCTTTGATAATGGCTGACTGGCTCCCGTTGTGTTCTGACAGGGTATCGCTGAATCTACAGACCATATACTCTGTTTTATTTCAGCTGGTTTTCATGTTGTTCCTTAAAACAATATGCCCCTAGGCTTTTATTGCTTGAATCACATTTCTATGTACCAATCAATCATACCAGCCTGAGTAAACGCAACGTCATGCTGATCGCAAGTTCCCAGAGAGGATTCCATAGCAGGGCCAAATCCAGCTGGTAAACATGGCTGGTGAAACAAGGGGTGCTGTAAACCTGGTGACCCGGTCTAAATGGGGGTAACCCACGGGGTTCCACTCTGAGAGGAGTTCAGGTGTAGGCCTGTCTCTTGGGGAGGAGAGCATGGTCTGAGGCACAGAGCACCCCTGAGCTATACCATCGTCCCATAGCAACACCAGGCAGTATTAATATCAGCCTTTAACAGCGGGAGATCTTGAAACTGGAGCTAAGCAAATAACTCATTTTCTGGTTCACTGGCAGGGCCAAAAACTATCAGGAAAAATAAATCATTTTGGATGCACCTGAATCAACAATTATGAAAATTTTCAGTTAATCAAAAGAAATTCCCTTTACGGTCAAATGAGACATGACTAGGAAGTGCCACTGTGAATGAGCATGAATAGTCATTGGGCCCAGGACCCCAAGGGAGGGTGGTTCTATAGCTTGTGGTTAAGGCCCTCAGCTAGGAACTAGAAGGCCCAAGTTCAAATCCCTTCTCTTTCCCCATCAATGTTGTTGAAGGAATCATAGGACTGGAAGACATTTTGAGAGGTCATCTAGTCAAGTTCTCTGCACTCATGGCAGGACTAAGTATGATCTAGACCATCCCTGACAGGTGTTTGTCCAATCTGCTCTTAAAAATCTCCAATGATGGAGATTCCACAACTTCCCTAGGAAATTTATTTCAGCTCTTAACCACCCTGACAGTTAGGAAGTTTTTTCTAATATCTAACCTAAACCTCCCTTGCTGCAATTTAAGCCCATTGCTTCTTGTCCTATCCTCTGAGTTTAAGAAGAACATTTTTTCTCCCTCCTCATTGTAACAACCTTTTATGTACTTGAAAGTTGAATTTGATACATTTTGATGGGAAGTTTTGGTTTCAACAACACATTTCACTGAAAAATTCCCAACTCGGACTATGGTGGACAACTTGTTGGGTACCTAATTTGCTTAGTATGCTGTGAAAATCACAGCCTGAATATATGACATATTCATGTTAGAGAGTGGATTCTCAGCTGTGGACTGTGCATAATTTAATCACACTTTCAGCTTCTCCGACTCACACAATGAAAAGTGTTTTTAGCCATTATTAGTATTGTCATAATACTAATACATTGTCCACTCAGATATTTTTGTATTTTAGAACTTGGTCATAATGTGAAATAACCATAGAGATAGATTCATAGATCTGCTAGATTCATAGATCTGAAGAACAGAAAGGACAGTTAGATATAGCCACACCTAATCTGACCACCACGCCTAGACTTGTGGTGTCAAACACTTCTCAGAAATGGTCTCCCACACTTGGACAAAATTTGTCCTGGTTTAGTATGTCAGGAGCTGAAATATGAGGCTACACAAACCAAAGCTGTATGTGAGTCTAGATAGCCATCCAGTACTCAGACCCTTGACCATCATAATGAGTCCCTTGTCTGAGCTGAGAGAGGATGACAGGTTGTTAAACCTGCTGAGAAAAGCCTATCAATACTTTTTTTGTAAGCTGAGTCAAAATGCAAGCTCTGTTATTGAACCTTCAGCTTCAGTGTCCCCACCTGTATGGCACAATAGGATGGAGTAAAATTTAAATATGTTTTGCCTGATCAAATTCAAGAGCTATTTCTCTCTTCTTCTTTTTCCCTCCTAGACACATGCCATGGCAAACAGAGAACGGGAAAATGAAACAGCTGTCACACAGTTCATCTTCCTATGGTTCAGGAATATCCCACAACTGCAGATCCTTCTCTTCCTGCTGTTTTTCATGATATACATTGTGACCATTGCCGGGAACATCCTCATTGTGGTGGTAATTGTGGCTGATCAGCACCTTCACACCCCCATGTACTTCTTCCTGGGGAACTTGTCTTGCTTGGAGACCTGCTACAGCTCAGCCATCCTGCCCAGGATGCTGGCCAGTCTCCTGACTGGAGACAGAACCATTTCTGTCAGTGGCTGTATTGCGCAATTTTATTTTGCCAGTTTCTTTGCAGCTACTGAGTGCTACCTCCTAGCAATGATGTCTTACGATCGGTATTTAGCAATATGCAAACCTCTGCACTATGCAACGCTTATGAATGGCAGATTGTGCCGCCAGCTAGCAGCTGGGTCATGGATAAATGGATGTCTGGCTATTGCCATCATAACATGCCTTATGTTACAACTAAATTTCTGTGGTCCCAATGAAATTGATCATTTCTTCTGTGAATCCACACAAATAATCAATCTCTGCTGTTCTGACACCTACCTGATAGAGCTTGTCATTACAATCCTGGTTGTTCTATTCACCCTGCCTCCATTCGCATTAACAGTGGTGTCCTATGTTTGTATCATCTCCACTATCCTGACCATCCCTTCCACCACCGGGAGGCAGAAGACATTTTCCACCTGCTCCTCGCACCTTATTGTGGTGACAATGTTCTATGGGACACTAATGATCGTGTATCTGCTGCCCAAAACCAACACGCTCAGAGACCTCAACAAAGTGTTCTCTGTCTTCTATACAATCCTGACCCCTATGACCAATCCCTTCATATACAGCCTGAGGAACAAAAAGGTGAAGGAGGCGCTGAGAAAAATTGTCTGTAAATGTTCAGATTTTACAAGAATTCCCAACTGATTTTTTTTAAGACTGAAAGGTGATGAGCGGAGATGATGCACTGTTTAATACCCAAGATCTGTGAAGTGCTTATTTCTTGGTAGGTCTTTGGTAGTGTGAGCTTATAACACGCGAGGAGGGGCAAAGATTTGATAGTGTAATATCCATCAATACTAAAAACTAAAATTAAAAAAAATGAACTGTGTTTTACTTATTGATCATGGGAAGGCATATTTTAGCTAAATCCCTGCACCCAGCCAAAGTGAGAATATAAAGTAAAATAAGAGTTTAGTCTTGAATTCTCAAATGATTCTAAGGGAGTTATGAGGCATTGCACAATAATATATGCTATGAAATTCATAGACTTATTTGCACCTATGTGGCACCTCCTGGCTACCAACCCAATATTCCTTAATCTAGGTCAAAGGGATGGTTGGTTGCTGAGGTAGGGAAGTATTTCAAATTTATTATCTCAATTTACAGCAGGGCAGTTGCCACAGAAAATCTGTGGTTGAGCCAGTAATTGTAATCAAATCCCCAATGCTCATGACCAGTGACTTATATACTAGACAGTTCTTCCACCTTTCATAATTATGCCACCCTGAATTTATTCTTTAAATTCTTATGCCTTCTACCACTCAAAATATACTGAACTTGCAAACAGAAGGTAAGGATTAAAAAATAGGTTTTTATTTAGAAGTTAGGAATTGCAGAAAAGTGATAAGGGAAGCAAATGGACTGAAGATGAAATCTCTGGCCAGCAGAGTTCAGAACAATAAGAAGGATTTTTTAAATATATCAGGGACAAAAATAATTCTGACAATGATATGCGTTCATTACTGGATGGAAATGGTAGAATTATCAATAATTATGCAGAAAAGGCAGAAGTGTTCAATAAATATTTCTGTTCTGTATTTGGGAAGAAGCTGATGGTATGGTCTCATCATATGGTGATTATACAGCTCTTTCCATTCTTCTAGTATCTCTGGAGGATGTTAAAGAGATGCTACTAAAGTTAGACATTTTTATACCAGCAGGTCCAAATAACTTGCATCCAAAATTTTTAAAAGATCTGGGTAATTTTCAATAAGTCTTGGAGCACTGGGGAAATTCCAGAGGTCTGGAAGAAAAAGTAATGCAGATTTTTTAAAAAGGTAAATGGGACTTCGGTAATTGTAGGCCTGTTGGTCTGAGATCGATCCTGGGGAAGACAATGAAGTGACTGATATGGGACTGTATTAATAAAGAATTAAATGAAGCTATTGTAATTAATGCCAGTCAACGTGGCTTATGGAAAATAGATCCTGTTAAACTAACTTATTATCTTTTTTTAATAAGATTACAAATTTGGTTAATAGAGGTAATAGTGTTGATGTAATATACTTAGATTTCTGTAAGGCATTTGACTGTGTCGCACAACATTTTGATTAAGAAACTAGAATGATATAAAATTAACATGGCACACATTGAATGGATTAAAAACTGTCAACAGATAAGTCTCAAATTGTAATTGTAAATGGGGAATCACCGTTGTGTGGGTTTGTTTCTGCAGAGATTCTGGAGGGATAGGGTCTTGGCCTTACACTATTTAACTATCAATAACCTGGAAGGAAACTTAAAATCATCACTGATAAAGTTTGCAGATGATCCAAAAATTTAGGGAGTGGTAAATAATGAAAAGGGCAGGTCACTGATTCAGATCAAATTGGATTGCTTGGTAAAGCAGGCACAAGCAAACAATTTGTGTTTTAATATGGCTAACATCAAATGTATCCATCTAGGAATAAAGAATGCAGACCATACTTACAGGGTGGGGGACTCTATCCTGGGAAGCAGTGACTCTGAAAAACATTTTGGGGATCATGTTGGATAATCAGTTGAACTTGAGCTCCCAGTAGCACGCCGTGGCCAAAAGAGCTATTGCGATCCTGGGATGCATAAACAGGGGAATCTCAAGTAGGAGCAGAGAGGTTATTTTACCTCTAAATTTGGCACTGGTGCAACCCACTGCTGGAATCCTGTGTCCAGGTCTGGTGCTCAATATTCAAGAAATATGATGATAAACTGGACATGGCTCAGAGAAAAGTCATGATAATAAAAAGATTAGAAAACATGACTTATAATGCTAGCCTGCAGGAGCTCAATCTATTTAGCTTAACAAAAAGAAGATTAAGGGATGACTTGATCACATTCTATAAGTATCTACATGGGGAACAAATATGTAATAATGGGCTCTTTGGTCTAGCAGAGAAAGGTCTAACATGAACCAATGGCTGGAAGTTGAAATAAGAAAAATTCAGACTGGAAATATGGCATATATATTTTAACAGTGAGAGAAATTAACCATTGGAACAATTTACCAACGTTGTGGTGGATTCTCCATCACTGACCATTTTTAACTCAAGTTTGGATGTTTTTGTAGAAAATTTGCTCTAGGAATTATTTTGAGGGAATTCTATGGCCTGTGTGTACAGGTGGTCAGACTAGATGATCACTATGGTCCCTGCTGGCCTTGGAATATATTAATGTATTCACTGTAATAGCCACTGGATGGCAAAAAGGCAACTGATGACAAAATGACCATATAATGACTACCAGATGGCAGCAGAGGAGAAAGGATGTGGAAAAGGTTGTTATGCTGTATAATAGGCACTAGCGGATGAGGGGTGGGAATGGGGTAGTTATACTGTATAATGGGCACTAGGGGCAGCAGAGGGTGGGTGTGGGGAAGGGGCGGCTATACTGTATAATGGGCACTAGGGGCAGCAGAGGGTGGGGGTGGGGAAGGGGAGGCTATACTGTATAATGGGCACTAGGGGCAGCAGTGGGTGGGGATGGGAAAGGGGTGGCTTATTGTACCAGCTCCCTCCGTTTGAACTGCTCTGTGCAACTGGCATCAAAAGAGCAGCTTGTTCCCGGCAGTGTCACCTCCTGAGTCCCTTCTCAGTGACTATTTGGCTAACTCCATTTGGTGGTGGTGCCAGGTTGAGGGGAATCAAGATGGAACCTAAATTTGATCAGCTGAATCACCAAAGTTTGGTGGTGACCTCCAAAGATACGGTAGGTGTCCCAACAAGGGTGCAGGGCATGGAATCCATTCCAAGAGGTGTTATTGTTAAATACAGAACAAAATTGAAATGTTAATAATCTCTTGTATGTGTACGTTGTTCACTACTCCCACAATAAACAAAACCGATGATGCTAAATTAAACTAATTTGGTGGGAATCATCCTAAGATAGTTACAAATAATAATTAGCGCTGGACAACAGTTTTTGGAAGGAATGTTCTTTCCCCCCGGAAAATGGTGTTTAATTGAAATCATGAGAAAATGTTGATTTCCATGAAATTTTGCTTTGGAAAAAAATGAAATGAAGCATTTTGATAAACACTCTGTTCAGATCTTATCAGAATGACACATTTGAAGCTTTCATTTTGAAATGACTTTTCATTTTGGGACTTATTTTAATGCTAAAGTTATGAATAGGACGTGTACATTGCATTATTGGCAGCAGCAAGGATCAGCCACCTCACAGCTGAGTGCCTTAGCCCCCAGACTGTGAGATATGCTATTATACAGCTCCTTCAATCTCTGCTTTGGAAGATGTTCCACTTTGTATTGAATAAGTAGAGAGAATGGACTAGAGAGAGAGAAAGCAAGGTCAGCATATGAATGACTCTATAGCTTTGTGGTTTGAGTACCCATCCAGGATGCAGAAACCCCAGATCCAGTCCCTCTGCTCCAATGGATCTTTCATTATTTATCTAGAGTGGAACAGCTTCACCCTACAATATCCCATAGCCCACCAGCTAGAGTATTCATTTATGAGATGGCAGAGCCCTCATCAAATCCCTTCTGAACACAGGCTGGGCTTAAGCTGGGGGTCTCCTGTGTGAGTGCCATAACTATGCTAAAAGTTCTTCCCCCCCCACCCCAGATCATTGCAAAAAATACCTAGACACCTAACTCCAAGAGAGGGTTCACAGCTGAGAATCCCAAGCAGAGGGAGGTGTCTGCCTGGATGTAGGCACCGAACTTCCTGAGAGGGGCAGGGTTTAGTAAATACCCCTTGTCTTGACATCTCCCATTGGCTAACTTAGGCAGGTCCCAACCTAGTATGCTGGCTTTTGTGGATCTCCTTCTCAGGCCCCTGGCTCTCCCCACATAGGGTGCCTGGATGCCAAAGTGAGGATTTGGCGACTCCACTTGTTAGCTAGGCATCTAAAAGTGAGGTGTTGCAACACCTAAGTCTGTTCGTGTATATGAACTCTCTCTCTCCAGGGTGTAACAGGACAAGGACCAGAAGATACTCTCACGGGAGGATGTGCTGAAAATAGAGCAGGTTGCAATTTCCCAAGAGAATATTTACTGTCACCCATGTTAGATTGTCCCTTTCCCATATCTATGACTGTGGAATAGATAACATCTCTCAATAATTCCTCTTTTAGCTGTGCCTTTACACATTCTGGAATACCCCCTCCATCCCTGCTCCATAGTTGTCTCATAGCTGAACCGGATTTAGCTCTTTTAATCTTTCCTCCTACATCATTTGCCAACTCCCTGATAATCTTCGCAGTTCTTCTCCAGTTTGTCAACATATTCCTGGTAGCAAGTGTTTAGCAGTGAACCCAAAGGGGGAAATCCTAACGCCATTGAAATCAATAGCAAAACTTCCATTGACTTCAATGGGATCAGGCTATACCCATCATTAAAGGGGAAGTTGCAGCACCAGAGAAGAGAAGAGAAATCCTTGGGATTGAGGAGCTCCAATATGGGCATAAGATCAGTGGCACTGGAACGCTTTTATAGTGGGGGTGCTAAAGTCCAGCAAAATTATCTCCAAACTTTTTACTTTGCCCCCCACCCCACCCCAGAGCTGAGTCCGGGAGCAAGGCCGTGTCTCCAGGAAGGGGGGATATGGATAGGGGTAAGGGGGCCAAGGCTGGGACCACGGCGGGGGGCAGGTGTGGGGCCAGTAGCAGAGCCCGGCGTGCGGGAGCAGCAGCCGGGACCCCGCATACACAGCTGGGAGTGGAGCCGGCATCCGGGACCCCACATACATGGCCAGGAGTGGGGCCGGCAGCCCGGCGTGCGGGGCCGGAAGCAGAACCCTGGGGCGGGGCCAGCAGCTGGGACTCCGCATGCCTAGCTGACAGCCGGGACCCCCCATAAAACCTGGGGGGCTGCAGCACCCCCACACCCGTTCTTCCTGCACCTCTGCATAAGATCCCAGCTGTTGTTTCTCCAGAACCATAGTGATACTATCTCCTTTGTGATCTGGGACCAATGGTTCTGGGATTGAGGAACCCATGGCTGAATAGATACCTAGGGGTGTGGAATAATGATAAAAGAACCCTAATCTAACCTAATTTTAATGACTAGACCAAAAAAAACCACTTAATGGAAGGTTTGTTACATGAAATTGCATGACACTTCTCTGGAGGCTTTCTTTAACACTTCCATGTGTATTTATTCCACACAAATAACACAGTACTCTCTAAATGCTAATGGCCCAAAGACAAAGAAACACAATAGAGTGAGACCTCGACAATCTGAAAACAATGAGCCATTCAAAACATGAAAATTAAACTTTTCATCATTTATAAGGACAGCATAAGGAATCCTTTCTAGGATGGCCACATTTTGCATGTTTCGATTTAATAACGATTCGTTATTGTCAAATAACAGGCTCAAATGAAATTATTTAAGCAAAGATTATCCATCAGAGATTAGCACCGTGCTATACAGAATAGAGATGCCAGCATTTTGCACTACCCAGCCCAATTTTCAAGCCCTCTGTCTTTTACACCGTGTGAGACAAAGAAACTCCTAATTGCTGATGGAATTTCTTTTATGATTCTCAGTTTAGCTGACCGGTGAGTGAATAGGAATCTCTAACCCGGTCATTATTACAAACATCTGTGACAACCCACAGTTCTCAATGAGTTAAAACATCTTTCAGTGGATCATTATTTCCTCCATGACAGAACCCATCTGCAATAACAAATATCCCTCATCAATCACCCAGTTTTCTTTATAACATACGTTTGTAAACACTTGCATTAGTTGAGGAATCTTTTCACTTGATGTTTACCTGTTCTGTTCATTCCCTCTGAAGCACCTGGCATTGGCCACTATCGGAAGACAGGATACTGAGCTAAATGGACCTGTGGTCTAACCCAGTATGGCCATTCTTATGTTCTGGACACCTGGACTATATTAGCAAAGTCAGGATAAAAAGCAAGGTTAAAGATTACACATATTCCATTAGTGAGTTGTTTTTCCTTCACCCGTTAGTGCTAATTGAATGATGTGTTGGGTTGCACAGGACCAGAGCTCTGCTATCCCTGGTAGTCACCCAGGCCATCTCAAATGAAGATGCAGGGTTGAGTGCAGGTGTTGAGGACTTCATGGTGGCTCTACCTTATTCTGCACCAGTGACCAGTGAAGCAGAGCTGACCAGGTACAAGGCAAGGACCGGAGAGCAGGCTGCATTATAGCAAAGGGAAGCACAGCAAATCCTTCAGAAGAATTCAAGCTGTAGAACTGTTCCTCCAAGTTTTTCTGACTTGGCTGGGAGTTGGAAGTCACAACTACCCTCAGGCACATCCAGAAGTTCTGGATGAACTTTGGTGTATTAATTAAGTCCTCCCTGTAATCCAATGCATATCAAAGCACATTTCCGTTTATTAATTAAGCTCCTCCCTAATCTCCCATGCATCCCAAAGACTTTAAGTACATTTTAGCATATAAATTAAACCCCCTTCCAACCCTCCAGAACCATTATTTTCCCCACAGAGTGTCCTTTAAGACCTGTATGACCTGCTTGTTCCTCAAAGAGTAGATGAAGGGGTTGAGCATGGGAGTGATGACTGTGTTGAGGATGGCCACCCCTTTGGTGATGTCCAGTCCATCATGCTGCTTCGGACGGACATACATGAAGATGCAGCTGCCATAGAAGATGCTCAGGATGATGATGTGTGAGGAGCAGGTGGAGAAGGCCTTACGTCGCTCTTTGGCTGAGGGGATGCGGATGACGGTAACGACAATGTAGGAATAGGAGACCGCGGTGATGGCCAGAGAACCCAGCAGGACAACAGCTGCTACCAGGAAGTCCATCGACTCCACCAAGTGTGTGTTGGAGCAGGAGAGGCTGATGAGGGGCCCCAGATCACAGAAGAAATGATTAAGGACATTGGGGCCGCAGAAGGAGAGCCGGGAGATCATCACAATGGGGCCAATGATGAAGAAGAAGCCACCAAACCAGGAAGAAAGCACCATGAGGGTGCAGACCCTGCCGCTCATGATGGCCATGTAGTGCAGCGGGTAACAGATGGCCACATAGCGGTCTACAGACATGGCTGCCAAGAGGAGGAACTCAGAGACTCCCAGGGAGAGGTAGAAGAAGGCCTGGGCAAGGCAGCCAGCGAAGGAGATGGTCTTGTCCTCTGAGAGGAAATTGGCCAGCATCTTGGGGACGATGACGCTGGTGAAGCAGATCTCAAGGAAGGAGAAGCTCCTGAGGAAGAAGTACATGGGGGTGTGGAGGCGGTGGTCAGCCAAGGTGATGGCGATGATCACCACATTCCCAGCAAGCGTCAGGAGGTAAATCATCAGGTGCACCAGGAAGAGCAGGAAGCCCAGGTGATGCAGGTGTGGGAACCCCAGCAGGACAAATACTCTCACGGAGCTCTGGTTGGCCAGCACCATACCTTGTTGCCTTCCAGGAAAGAAGGGAGAGAGAGCCATTAACATCAGTTGGACTAAACTTTGAGATAGTACACAAGGGGAGAGGGGCTGGAATATGGGCCCTGGACACTGTGAGGCTTTGATATCTCTGTGACTCAGTTTCTCCCCAATCTAAACAATTGGGATAATGGTAATTTACTTCCAGTTGCAAGGTTTGGGGGGGGGGGGGCAATTTGGACCAATGAGGGGTTGTGTCACCACTTACCCTGCCACCTGGGTGCCTCACGATGCTTTGCTGCTGTAGCTCCCAGCCTGGGATGCTCACAACCAGCCTACCAGTATGCAGGCCACACCATGACCTTAGACAGCCCTGGTTCATCAGCTCTGATACTGGCAGCCTGTCTAAAGCCCCACTCTGGCTTCCACCAGCCATGGTTACACCCAGCGAGGTGACTCCAGGCCTCAATTTTCCCAAAACCACGTGCCCTGAAATGCCCAGCCCTCTCCTGAGCCTTTTGGAGAAATAATAAGGTGTGTTTGTTCCACTAAAGACACAAAAGCACATCACAACTTATTAACATAACTGGGGTAAATGCACCCTTCTATTTAAGCATGACACTGAGTTGGTTTATAGTAACAGTGAAACAAGTTCATTAACAAAGGAAGATGGGATTTTAAGTGAATTCAAGAATAAGAGGTAAAGTTAGAAAGGGTTATCAGGAAATAAAAGTGAAAACATGCATCTAAATGTCTATAACTTAATCTAGCAAGGTATAGGCTGTGTTCAATATGGTTTCTCTCACAAATCATTCTTCTTCCCAGCCATGGCTGACATTCCCTCAGCCAGGACCTTCCAAAGACGTACAATGAGAATGTCTGTAAGATGATGAGTTAATATTTATATTTTTTCCATAATTTTTAAAAAGTAGGTATTTCCACAGGAATGTCCAGTTCAGGTTCCATCATCTGGTATAATAATAATGTGCCATTGCTGTTGGATAGATAGATAGATAGATAGATAGATAGATAGATAGATAGATAGATGTGCATAGAGAGGTACAGAGACAGATTCCGTGATGGGACCATGCACGTTTTCACCACTTTCAGATGTCGACAGATAACTGAGGAAATAATCTGACATCTACATTCCTAACAACAACAATCTAAATAAATAAAAGGGAAATCACAATGTAACATATGGAACATATTATTATTGATAATTTAGCTTTGAAGATATACACACTCTAACTGAGATATATTTTCCAAACACAAGTCCTACCTGCTAAAAAACCTATGATCTATTTCACACACACACCACAAACACACACAAATAAATAAATAAATAAAATGATCTATTTCACACACACACATACAAATAAACAAACTGATAACCTAGGAATCCTTGCTGGTGGGAGACTCATCTTCAGATATCACTCAGAAATAGGCATCTCACTAAAGCTCTTAACAAAATAAGCTGGGAATATTTTCAGTAGCTAACTTTACCCAGCTTGCTCGTTATTCTGTCCCAGAAAAGAAAAACACCTGGAACATTGGAGGATATATACCAGCTAGTACATCTCATGGAGAAATAATTGTTCTAAATGAAATGAAAACAGCTAACTTCTCAGGAAGTTGAGGCTGTAAAGTGGACCTCTTGGGGCTCATTAACTGCAGAGTTGGCTTCTGACATGGTAAAATTTAACTTGACAAGAACTATTTTCTCCAGCCCGCAAACTCTCCAAACTTTCTTTGTAATGAAGAAAGAAGGAGGGGCTGATGAGGACTGCAAGAGTCCTGATGCAGATATTCCTCAGATTCATTGGGAGGAGTTTGGGCAATTAACTTAAGGGGTGATTTATACCTTAAAAAGCTGGACCTCTGTAGAGCACTTATGCAATAAACATGCATTTATGTAAATTTATTAGATAGATAGATAGATAGATAGATAGATAGATAGATAGATAGATAGATAGATAGATGATTTTCTTAAAGTTCTGGGGACCTGATCTCTGGAATTCAAGCACTTTTAAGGCATTTGAAGTTGGGATCACCAAATCACTAGTTCCTCATGAATATCTTAGCCCAGTTTGGTTTCTAGGACCATGGGCCAGTCTCACTGGTACATTCTGACTGCTCCACTCTAGTAATGGAATTAAGTGTGGAATTGATTTAAGTGTTTTCTGGCTACTTTATGTCAGTAGATCAGCCAGAACCCAATGTCCTGATTTCTGGAAAGTGTCAAAACATTTGCTTGGTTTTGAACCTCCCCAATTCCAGATTGAAACATCCTTGCAGCCCCTCTCTCTGTGATGGGCTGAGTGATCTGTGTCCCTTTGGGGAGTTCAGAACAAGTTTAATATTGAAACATGGCAACTAGTGTGTCTCAACAATCCCCACTCAACTCCATGTCTCAGTGCAACCGTGGAGACATTGCTGTCCCTCCATGTTAAGGGGCTGAATTAAAATCTCCAATCTGAATTCTGGGGAAACTGGGATCTGGATTTTGCCTCCTGGGTCCATCTCTACTGAAAACTAAAGTGAGGAGATTACATTAAAACATTCATATCTTCTTCTGCTTCCTCTCTCTCTTCCTCTTCTTCTCCTGATGGTCTGTGTTCACTCAAATCACCGGCAGAATACCTGAGCACAGAAACGAAATGTTAGAAATGGTCAGATTTTTTTTAAGTCTTACTAAATATATTAAAGAATGAAAACCCAGAGTTCAGGTTGCTTTGAATCTTTGGGGCTTGTGTTATTTCTACCTTGTGATTATTCAGATAGCAGTTCAATGCATCATCCTTGGGAAGAAAATCTTGAAAAGGTGTAAACAATATAGTGGCCTCTGCCTGAGTTTGCAGAGATCCTGAACTGATCACTCCCAGATGGTGACATTTGGGTTTTTAATTTTTTAAAAAGCAGGAGGGAGTGTGGGAATTCATGCTTCTTCAGTTGTACCACATGCTCATCTCTTTCTCCTTACTCGCATTCCTTCATGCTGATGCATGGCTTTTGTCTTTTTCAACTTTATTTTTCAATTGAAACACATGTAAATATGGGTTCTCTATAGTACGATTTCCCTCTGTGCTTTAAATAAAATTTCACTGTAAACCCTCTCAGTTGAGGATTTTTATATTCTACCCTGCCATCTAAAACTTCCTTTACAGTTGACAAGCAGAAAAATGTTTGTTTGATTATGTTGTATTTTTGAAGAGGTTACTTTAAAATTAAGCTAATGCTATTATTTGAAAGGCTAGGGTAATGTACATTAAAAAAAATTATTTAGCTATATCTTAGCAAATATTGATTTGCCCTGAGCCCCCTCCCACAAGAACCCCTCAGCCCAACCCCCACCACATGAATTTTGTTATGTGCACCAATATGAAGGTGTTGTGTCACGCATCACCTCCATATTGGTGCACATAACAAAATTCATTCCGCACATGGATGGGAAAAATTAGAGGGAACACTGCTCCAGACCCGCTGAATTATCCACGGTGCTCTTGGTGGTAGAGATGGGGTTGACACCGAGGGTAGCATCCAACTCCTTATAAAAGGAGGTGCAGGTCTGGGGCACAGTACCAGAGTGACGGTTTGCCTCTCTCGCCTTCTTGTAGGCATGCCTCAGCTCCTTCACCTTTGCTCTGCACTGCAGCATGTCCTGATCATAGTCCTTTTTCCGCAAGCCTCTTGAAATCTGGCCTTAGGTATCGAAATTCCTATGGCTGGGGTGCAGCTGGGACTGCACAGCCTCCTCTCCCCAAATACTGATCAGATCCAACAGGTCCGCATTGCTCCAAGCAGGAGACTGTTTGCTGCATAGAGCCGCCATGGCCACCTGGGAAGATGAGCTGTGAGCACTCAACACCGAGCGAACAGGAAGGGGAATTTCAATATTTCTGGGACTTTAAAGGGGGTGGGGAAGAGGGGTGTTTACCTGTCTACAGGGCAGTGGAGTTGTAACTGCTGACCAGAGTGGTCAGGATGGGCATTGTGGGACACCTTCCGGAGGCCAATTATAGCAATAAAATGAAGTGTGGTGTCTACACTGGCCTGGTGGTGATAAAACATTTGCATAAAAAGCCTTATGACTCTCGTCAAGGTGGTTTTATTACATCGCTGAAATTGAGGAGTTTTGTTGCCTAAAGTGCCTTTGCAGTGCGTACACCTCCACTATTTCATCACCCAAAGCTGACTTTGGGCAAAAAAACTAGGCAGTGTAGACAACGCCTAAACCTTCCACAAGTGGAAAAAAGTATATACTGATTGTGCTAGATTCAGCTACCAGGCACCCCGAGGCCACAGCATTGTCTAATATTGAGGCTCAAAGAATGGCTACAGTTTTATTCACTATTTTCAGCAGAGAAATTTTGACAGACCAGGGTGCAAATTTTATGTCTGTTGTCTTTAAGAAGTTATGGGAGTTAGATGGGGTAACGCATATAAGTGCTGAGCCATATCACCTCGAAATTAATGGGCTTCTGTAAAGATTCAATGGAACCTGGAAAGCTATGTTTAGAATGTATGTTTCCAGGCAACGGAACAATTGGGATTTGTTGCTCCCGTTCCTTCTGTATGCATACAGGAGTGTACCCCAAGAATCTACTGGCTTTGCTCCCTTTGGTCTCCTGTATAGAAGGCAAGTGAGGGGACTGCTAGTCTTAATTTGTGACTTTTGGGAGGGCAGTACTGAGGAAACAGTACAGTCAGTGGGGGAATATGTGAGTAATATACAGTTCAATAGTACTCAGCACCATGTATTCTTTGATAGGTTTCCACGCCCTGTTTAGGGTTTCTGTCCCCTACTCTGTTTCCATTTTAGGTCATGTACAGGTTTGGTGCCATCAGCCATTTTTTATGTTTGGACGGGGAATGTTGTGTGCTTGTGTTTTGTCACATTCAGCTGATTATTTAGAGAAAAAGCTTGAAAGAACAGAAAGAGAGGACTTAAAGATTTTTTACAAAGTAAGATTGTTTAGTTAGGTTTAGTAAGGAGAGAGGTTGGCTATTAAAGAAAAGAAATATTTTTGTTTAGGGTTAGTAAGGAGAGATGGTTTTAAAGAAAAAGTTTGAAAAGGAATAAAAAGAATAGAAAAATAGAAAAGAATTAAAGAATAAAAAAAATTTGAAATAAATTTTAAAAAGCAAAAGGTTTATTGAATAAAAGAGGAAATTATAAAGGTGGGTTAAGAGAGTGGGTTGAAAGAAGTTGGTTATTAAAGAAAAGAAATATTTTTTGGTTAGGTTTAGTAAGGAGAGAGGGTTTTAAAGAATAGAAAGAGAGGGAAAAATAAGCATAGGGCAAAGAAAAAAAGGGTTTTAGAGAAAGAAAGTAAGAAAAAATAAAGCCACAAGAGAGTCTGCTACTGAATATATGCAGAGCGAAGTATCCTACCTCAACAACTGCCAGTAGTGAAATGATAGCTGTTCTGGGCGGCGAGCTTCAGGAGGAAACTACATTGGACCAAACAGAAGCTGTTTTACAATTATGTCATAGAATGCATTTTTTCTCAACCAATCCTATTGTACCAAGTTTGTAAACAAGAGCCTTTCAGATGCGGGCTATTGTGGAGTGGATTATTTGAAAAGATTTAGCCAATGAGCATTTGCCTGTGTGTATAAAACCATATATATTTTACGAGCTGTGGTTTTAAAACTGGGAGCCTAGACACTACGGCCATGTCCTTTAACAAGATGCCTACAGATGCCAAGAAGCCTGAATTGTTTTGGGGTGTCCCTAAGCTTAGGGTTACCATACGTCCGGTTTTTCCCAGACATGTCCGGCTTTTCGGCAATCAAACCCCCGTCCGGGGGGAATTGCCAAAAAGCCGAACATGTCCAGGAAAAATACCGGAAGGGCACTTCCTCTCCCGCGGCTGCTCTGCTCCTCCCCTGACTCAGACTTCGGCTCTGTTTAAGAGCCAAGCTGCCCGAGCCAGTGCTACCGGCTTCGGGCAGCCCCCTTGCCTCCGGACCCCAGCCGCTGGCCGGGCACTTCTCCTCCCCGGCTCCAGCTGCTCTGCTCCGGCAGCTGGGGTCCAGAGGCATGGGGGCTGCCCGAAGCCCGTAGCGCTGGCTCATGCAGCTTGGCTCTTAAACAGAGCCGAAGAGTCCGGGGAGGAGCAGTGCAGCTGGAGCCGGGGAGGAGAAGTGCCCAGCCCGCGGCTGAGGTCTGGAGGCAAGGGGGCTGCCGAAGGCGGAGCGCTCGGGCAGCTCGGCTCTTAAACAGAGCCGAAGAGTCAGGGGAGGAGCACAGCAGCTGAAGCCTGGGAGGGGAAGTGCCTGGCTGGGGGCGCAGGGTCCGGAGGCATGGGGCTGCCCGAAGCCCGTGCGCTACCGGCTTCACGGTTTGCTGGGCAGCCTCCAGACCCTGCGCCCCCGGCCGGACACTTCCCCTCCCGGGCTCCAGCTGCTCTGATTCTCCCCTGACTCTTCGGCTCTGTTTAAGAGCCAAGCTGCCCGAGCCAGCGCTACCAGCTTCGGGCAGCCCCCGTGCCTCCGGACCCCGAGCCGCCAGCCGGGCACTTCCCCTCCTGGGCTCCAGTTGCTCTGCTCCGGCAGCACAGGGTCCGGAGGCATGGGGGCTGCCCGAAGCCGGTAGCGCTGGCTCGGGCAGCTTGGTTCTTAAACAGAGCCAAAGAGTCAGGGGAGGAGCAGAGCAGCTGGAGCCTGGGAGAGGAAGTGCCCGGCCGGGGGCGCAGGGTCCGGAGGCATGGGGGCTGCCCGAAGCCTGAGCGCTACCGGCTTCACGGTTTGCCGGGCAGCCTCCAGACTCTGCGCCCCCAGCTGGGCGCTTCCCCTCCCGGGCTCCAGCTGTGCTGGGGAAGCGCCGGCCGCGGGCGCAGGGTCTGGAGGCTGCCCGGCAAACCATGAAGCCGGTAACGCTTGGGCAGCCCTTTTTGCGTGGCTGGAAGGGAGGAGGGGGAGTTAGGGCGGGGACTTTGGGGAATGGGTGGAGTTGGGGCGGGGCCGGGGTGGGAAAGGGGCGGGGCCAGGGCACCGTGGAGTGTCCTCTTTTTTTATTTTTTAAATATGGTAACCCTACCTAAGCTTGTTCAGAAGAGACGACCCATTTACACTTATTTTGCTGAAGAGACAGTGCTGATGCCGAACCCCGCGTTTCAGCCTGAAATTGAACTGAAGAACCAGGAAGACTTTATGGGGTCATCGCCGCTTGTAAAAGAGGAAAAGAATATTGTGCAAAAAAATCTGTTGCAGGCTTTGGAGGAAGCAGACTCAAAGGTGGAGGTAAGGTGATTTGTATTATTTTACAATAAAATGTTGAAAAACTATAAATATTTTATATTTTATGGCTAAATATATTTATGCTTTTTATTGGTGGGGGCGGAAGAAGAACCTATACATGAGGACATGGCAACCTAGAGATCATCAGAGGATAGCGAGGTTGAGAGCCAACCGATAGACCCTGAGTCATGGAAAGATGGCGACATTGTTACGGTAAAAGCAACTAAAAGTTTCACCAGGTGTGAAAAAATTATTACAATGATGTGCTTAAAATTGATTTTTTGTTTTTTTGGCAGATATCCAAGCCAAGACTGTACAGGATCACAGCTCTGGTGTGTAGCGAGTGGCCATCAGATGCAGAGCCAGAAGTTCATGATGACATAAAAACAGCTTAAATTATTCTGAAAGAATATATATATGTATATAAGGTGGGGTTACGTTTATATTAAGGCTCTATATTTGTGTTCAATAACAGGGTGCTGATATGATTCCCGATGGCGTAACCGATGATGATGATGATGATTCAGAAATAGACGAGGGTATGATTGAGGTAGCACAAGGAAATTGTTTGCCTTTTTAATTTTTAAACGATTGCAACAAAGAATGTAAAACCCTTTTTTCTCTGCTTTGGACAGACATCTTCAGAGGATGAATCGGATAAAGAGAGACGTACTTTGCATATCACGGTTATTCATCTCACCTGCTGGTTTTGCATGAAGCATGATTTTTTGTAAAAAGTAAGGAGGTTGATCAGCAGAGCTGCAAAGATGACATTACGGTTGACGTTATTATGGCCATTGTAGTAAAAACCACGTATCACTGTTTGAAAAGAGAACTTTTTGAAAACTGTGCAACCTGCGTGACAGAGACTTCCAATGTACTCAGCCACGTTCATTGGTCCTGGGATTGCCCAGAAATATTTCACCAGATTAGATATATTTCTTCTCATCTGAACATGGTTTGGGTTCTAAATATAATTATGGCTGAAGCCTACAAACTGAAGCAGCTGAACATGACCACTGAAACTGTAACCGATGTCAAAATGATCAGGGAGGTAACAGAGACACCAGACCCGTTGGCATTGCTGATAAACCTTTCAAATAAGTTGTCAGCAGTAATTGGCCAATCAGTGTGTAGTATGGTTTGTAAAATGAATCATAAAACTTTTTACATGCCATTTCCTTATCCTAAAGGGTTGTGATAAATAAAGTGGTGGGATAGCACTCTTTGATTGACACTCAGCTAGCCAGTTAGCTGTAAAATCCCTCTTGGTAGCTGTTCTCTGCTTACTTTACCTGTAAATGGTTAACAAGCCCACAGGTAAAAGAAAAGGAGTGGGCACCTGACCAAAAGAGCCAATGGGAAGGCTAGAACTTTTAAAAATGGGAAAGAAACTTTCCCTTTGTCTGTTGTGTCTGTCCATGAAAGAGGGGAAGAGAGGGCAGCAGGAATGCTGTGTAAGGCTTGAACCAGGTATGAAAATTCATCAGATCATACCTAGAATTGCTTATTTGAAACCCCCCAAATATGAAAGTAAATTAGGAGTGTTTAGCTAGACGCGATCTGTTTATTTCTGTTTATTTTTTATGACTTGTGAATTTCCTCTGTGCTAAACCCAGATGTTTTCGTTTGCTAGTAACCTCTAAGCTGAACCCCCAAGAAAGCTATTTGGGGTGCTTAATTTTTGTAATTGTGTCTTTTAAGATCTAGCAAAAAGCCTAAGTTCCAGAAGTATTGTTTCCTTTTTGTTTTTAATAAAATTTACCTTTTTTAAGAACAGGATTGGATTTTTGGTGTCCCAACAGGTTTGTGCATGTTGTGTGATTAGCTGGTACACAGCTAATTTCCTTTGTCTTCTTTCTCAGCTCTTCCCCAGAGGGGGATGGGGGTGAAAGGGCATGAGGGTACCCCACAGGGAGGAATTCCCAAGTGCTCCTTCCTGGGTTCAAAGGGTGGGGTTTTTTTTTTTTGCATTTGGGTGGTGGCAGCATTTACCAAGCCAAGCTCAGAGAGAAGCTGTAACCTTGGGAGTTTAATACAAGCCTGGAGTGGCAAGTATTAATTTTTAGAATCCTTGCAGGTCACCACCTTCTGAACTCAGAGTGACAGAGTGGGGATTCAGCCTCGCCAAGGTAAATAAAAAGGGCTGAATATTGATTAAAATGAAATGTAAAATAAAAAAGACTCGTATAACTGCTTTCTATATTATTTTGCTTCTGTATTAAATAAATTGGGGATAGCCCTATCCTATATTACTCTACTTTTGCATTTAATAAAAGCTTGTCTTTTTAAAAGTAAGATGTGTTTAGCCACTTCCTATATTACTCTGCTTCTGTATTAAATAAAAACAAAAAGCAAAAATTTGATCTTGTGTATACATGTGTTTTAAAGTAGGACGGGTTAGACATGGTGGGGTTGCTAAAGAAAATTTATTACTCACCCAGAGAAGCTGGGCATTTTGGTGGGTTATTACCCTTATTTCAGGCCACGAAAAACCACAGTAAAACTTTGAGCAGAAAGCAGGTTGAAGTTTGGCTTGTGGATCAAGATGCTTACACTTTACATAAACCAGCAAAAATGAAATTTAAAAGAAATAAAACAGTCGTGTCTGATGTCGACGTGCAATAGCAGGCAGATTTGGTCAGCATAGCCTCCTATTCTAACCACAACGATGGTCGTAAATATATTTTAACAGTGATAGATATTTTGTCTAAATACGCCTGGCCGGTATCCCTAAAGAATAAGACCGGGGAAGAAATGGCAAAGGCATTTAAAACTATTTTTAGACAAGGCCGCATGCCTCAAAAATTACAGAAAGATCCAGGAAAAGAGCTTTTAAACAACGATTTAAAGACGTTGTTTAAGCACCAAGGTGTACATAATTTTGTTACCAATAACGAAGTTAAGGCTGGAGTTGTGGAGAGGGTTAACAGAACTTTAAAATGAAAGATGTGGAGGTATTTTACCACTCGTAGCACCTTTCAATACATCGATGTGTTTCAGGCCTTCATAGACAGTTACAACAGAAGTTACACTGGTCTACAATTTTAGAGACGTCGTCTGCTTCAGAGATAAAATGTGCTATTTATTATGTATTTTGATGTGCTGAATTCAAATATGACAATTAAAACAACTGATTGGCTACTGTTTCTATGATATTTAAGTTTTTACATTTTATGTCTCTGTATATTGTGTAGATAGTAGAGTTTTAATCATAAATTGTAAACCTAGGTCTTTTCATGTGTTTATGGTTGCTTTACATGATAATATTTCACCTGCCCATTGATGGGCTCCATTTGCCCTGAGAGTGTTTCTCCATTGTTGCAGTGTCCTGGTGAAATCGCTCGCCGTGCTCGTCGCTCACTGCTCCGCAGTTCGGTGGAAAAAAATCTAGATGAGAATGCAAAAAATGTATCTTTAGTGACATGTTGCAACCAAGACTTTTGTATGCCTTGAGGAGGTTTTCCACCAACAACCTGTAGTTGTCTGCCTTGTTGTTTCCAAGAAAATTTATTGCCACTAACTGGAAGGCTTTCCATGCCATCTTTTCCTTGCCATGCATTGGATGGTCAAATGCATCATCTCGAAGAAGTTCACGAATCTGAGGACCAACAAACACACCTTCCTTTATCTTAGCTTCACTTAAACTTGGAAATTTTCCACGGAGGTATTTGAAAGCTGCTTGTGTTTTGTCAATGGCCTTGACAAAGTTCTTAATCAGACCCAGCTTGATGTGTAAGGGTGGTAACAAAATCTTCCTTGATTCAACAAGTGGTGGATGCTGAACACTTTCCTCCAGGCTCCAATGACTGTCGGAGTGGTCAATCTTTCTTGATGTAGTGGGAATCTCTTGCACGACTATCCCATTCGCAGAGAAAACAGCAGTACTTTGTGTATCCAGTCTGCAGACCAAGCAAGAGAGCAACAACCTTCAAATCGCCACAAAGCTGCCACTGATGTTGGTCATAGTTTATGCACCTCAAAAGTTGTTTCATGTTGTCATAGGTTTCCTTCATATGGACTGCATGACCAATTGGAATTGATGGCAAAACATTGCCATTATGCAGTAAAACAGCTTTAAGACTCGTCTTCGATGAATCAATGAACAGTCTCCACTCATCTGGATCGTGAACAATGTTGAGGGCTGCCATCACACCATCGATGTTGCGGGCTACAAGATCACCTTCCATGAAGAAGAATGGGACAAGATCCTTTTGACAGTCACGGAACATGGAAACCCTAACATCACCTGCCAGGAGATTCCACTGCTGTAGTCTGGAGCCCAACAGCTCTGCCTTACTCTTGGGTAGTTCCAAATCCCTGACAAGGTCATTCAGTTCACCTTGTGTTATGAGGTGTGGTTCAGAGGAGGAGGATGGGAGAAAATGTGGGTCCTGTGACATTGATGGTTCAGGACCAGAAGTTTCATCCTCTTCCTCTTCCGACTCAAGTGAGAATGATTCTGGTGCATCAGGAACCGGCAGTCCTTCTCCGTGGGGTACTGGGCGTATAGCTGATGGAATGTTTGGATAATGCACAGTCCACTTTTTCTTCTTTGACACACCTTTCCCAACTGGAGGCACCATGCAGAAGTAACAATTGCTGGTTTGATCTGTTGGCTCTCTCCAAATCATTGGCACTGCAAAAGGCATAGATTTCCTTTTCCTGTTCAACCACTGGCGAAGATTTGTTGCACAAGTGCTGCAGCATATGTGTGGGGCCCATCTCTTGTCCTGATCTCCAATTTTGCAGCCAAAATAAAGGTGATAGGCTTTCTTAACCATAGTGGTTATACTGCGCTTTTGTGATGTAAAAGTCACTTCACCACAAACATAGCAGAAGTTATCTGCACTGTTCACACAAGTACGGGGCATCTCTGCTCACTTTGGCTAAACAGAAATGTGTCCCTTTGCAAAATCAAACACAGACATATAAGAGAGCACGACACTGTATGATTTCTAGAGCTGATATAGGGCAATTTGTTCTGCAGATGTAAGCTTCGTTATGATTGCATCATCCATGACTTCTAGGAATAACATGATGCAATTCATATCATGTATGACGCAATACCAGCTTCAGATTGCATCATTCATTGTTTTGCCTAAAAAGCAAGTACTGTCCAAACCCAGTCATAGCTTTATTCATAGATCCAGTCGAAGATGTATTTTAGTCATTTCTGGTTTAAATTGAGATCCCTTCCCTTTATAACTCACTTATCCTCCGCCATTCCCAAGTCAAGGGTTGTATATACTGACCCAATAGCATATCTTGAAAACTAGAGCCAATCAACAATTTTAAGCATCATTTTCGATCTCAGTTACCCAGAATTAGTAAAGTTTAACTACATTTATTTCAGAATCATTTTGGCTGTAGAGCAGTGTAATCAGGTCTAAGTGCTTAGACCTGCTCTGGGGACAGTGTTTCTGTGGAAGAGACAGCCCAGACTGCACTAGGAGTGAGGTTCCCCCACTGAGAGCTCAGCTGAAATCACTGAGAGTTGGGTGGAACCTCAAGAGACCAATTCGCAGAGGTCACAGTGGCAGATAGCAGCAGAAGGTGACTGCGCAGGGCCATTGGCGACAGAGTGGTGGAGTGAACGGTGGCACAACGAACAGCAGTGGCCAGAGTGAACAGTGAGCAGCTGGAGGAATGGGCAAGTGTCTTCTTGCCCCCCCATCTGGGAGGTGTACTCACGTGAAAGCACCTCTGAACTCTGAGTCTCCACTGACCAAAGACAACACTGGTGAGTGGGGTGCGGTGGAGGGAAAAGTGAGGGGCACATTAAATAAACATTTGTTTGTTGGACTATATTTTAGTGACTTTGCTCCAGAATGCTAGATTTGTGACTGGGAATGGAAACTTATATAAATATGTTTCCTAGTAGGCCAAGATTTTTAAAATGCATTATTTGCCAAGGTTGTTATCCCACATCGTTGCTATCTTGAGAGATCATTATGTTGGAGAGTTTCTGTACTAAACATTTTTATTATTATAATTAATTTTTACATAAGAATGGTCATACTGGGTCAGACCAATGGTCAATGTAGCCCAGTATCCTGTCTTCCAACAGTGGTCAAGGCCAGGTGCTTCAGAGGGAATGAACAGAACAGTGCATTATCAAGTTATCCATCCCCTGTTGCCCATTCCCAGCTTCTGGCAAACAAGTTAGGGACACTCAGAGCATGGTGTTGCATCCCTCCCCATCCTGGCTAATAGTCACTGATGGACCTATTCTCCAGGAATTTATCTAGTTCTTTTTTTAATACTGTTATAGTTTTGCTCTTCACAGCATCCCCTGGCAAAGAGTTTCACGGGTTGACTTATGTTGTGTGAAGAAGTACTTCCTTTTGTTTTTTTAAAACGTGCTGCCTATTAATTTCATTGGGTGGCTGCTAGTTCTTGTGTTATGTGAAGGATTAAATAACATTTCCTTATTTACTTTCTTCACACCAGTCAAGATTTTATAGACCTCTATCATATCCCCCCATAGTCGTCTCTTTTCTAAGCTGAAAATTACCAATCATTTTAATCTCTCCTCCTGTTTCATACCACTAATCATTTTAGTTGCCCATCTCTGTACCTTTTCCAATTCCAATATATCTTTTTTGGGATGGGGTGACCAGATCTGCACACAGTATTCAAGATGTGCACTTACCATGGATTTACATAGAGGCAATATGATATTTTCTGTCTTATTATCTATCTCTTTCTTAATGATTCCCAACATTCTGTTTGCTTTTTTGACTGCCGCTGCACATTGAGTGGATGTTTTCAGAGAACTATTCACAATGACTCCAAGATCTCTTTCTTGAGTGTTAACAGCTAATTCAGACACCATCATTTTGTATGTATAGTTGAGATTGTTTTCCAATGTGCATTACTTTGCATTTATCAACACTGAATTTCATCTGCCATTTTGCTGCCCAGTCACCCAGTTTTGTGAGATCCCTTTGTAACTCTTTGCAGCCTGCCTGGGACTTAACCATCTTGAATAGTTTTGTATCGTCTGCAAATTTTGCCACCTCACTGTTTACCCATTTTTCCAGATCATTTATGAATATGTTGAACAGTAATGGTCCCAGTACTGACCCCTCAGGGATACCACTATTTATCTCTCTCCATTCTGAAAACTGATAATTTATTCCTACCCTTTGTTTCCCATCTTTTAACCAGTTACTGATCCATGATAGGACCTCCCTCTTATCCCATGAGGGCTTACTTTTCAAAAGTCAATTTAAATTAAATACATTTTTTTAATTATATGTTTTTTTAAAATCTAGACCTGTTATGTGTTTTGGTGTAACTTGCATATCCTTATGTTAAATTTGCATTATCCTAACAAAACATTTACTTTATTCATATCTCTTTTATATGTTGCAGGTCAAAATGAAAATGAAAAGACAAAAAAAATACAATAATTTTCCACTCAAAGGCCTCAAAAACTAACCAAGGTGAAGAACACATCAAGAACCAAGAATATATCAACATGTCATCTGAAGGTTCCAGTGGTATATCTACATCCGACCAGCCCAAAGCACAAATACAGCTACCTACTGAAGAAACAGTGTCTCCAAAACCTAAAGGCAGTTCCCGATGTTTGTCGGTCAAAGTGTTCCCATTTATTGAAGTTACAAAAGGTGGCTACTGGTGCACTTCTTGCAAAAAAGCTTACGAAGAAGGAAAGCTTCCCAATGCTATAACTGGTAAAAGTGGAGGAGCTTGGTTTGTCAAACCGATCAGCAAAGCCAATGCTGACAAACTACGTGAAAAGGCTGCAAAACACCAGGGCTCTGGAGTGCATCAACATGCAGAAAGCCTTATAAGCCCACTTTCAAAGCCAATTTTAGAAGTACTTAATGAGGCTGTTAAGAATGCTGGAGACACAACACAGTTCATGCAAACAAACATGGCTGTGGCATCCTACTTTCTATTTAAGCAAGAGATACCACACACTACAAACTGGAGGTCAAGGTTAAGTGCATTGTCACTTGTTCATCCTGAAGTTGAACACTGGTTCCGAACAAGACCAGCAAATGCTCACTATCTTTCTGCAAGAAACTCAACTGACTGGCTAGAAGCATGCGGTGCAACGGTGAAAGACTCAACAGTTGAAAAAGTGAAGAGCTCTCTCACCACATATATAAACTGGCCGTGGGGAAGTTTAGGCTTGAAATTAGACGAAGGTTTCTAACCATCAGAGGGGTGAAATTTTGGAACAGCCTTCCGAGGGAAACAGTGGGGGCGAAAGACCTCTCTGGCTTTAAGATTAAGCTAGAAAAGTTTATGGAGGGAATGATTTGATGGGATAACGTGATTTTAGTCAATTAATCAACAACGTGCCATCGCTGGTAAATAGTATCAATGGTCAATGAGGGTCTGGCTGGAGAATCTTGCCTGCATGCTCGGGGTTCTACTGATCGCCATATTTGGGGTCGGGAAGGAATTTTCCTCCAGGGTAGATTGGCAGAAGCCCTGGAGGTTTTTCGCCTTCCTCCGCAGCATGGGGTGGGGGTCGCTAGCTGGAGGATTCTCTGTGACTTGAAGTCTTTAAATCACAGGATTTGGGGACTTCAACAGCTGAGTCAAGGGAAAGGGGGTGGGTCAGCTTTTGTGGCCTGCATCATGCGGGAGGTCAGACTAGATGATCATAATGGTCCCTTCTGACCTTAAAGTCTATGAGTCTATGAGTCTAAAGTCTACATTCAAAAAAATTGCATACATGGCTGATGAATGCACCGATGCAAATGGGCATCAAGTATTACGTTATTGTGTATGTTATCTTGATGTCAGGGGTAGGCCAATAGATGCATTTCTAGATGTTCGAGTTATAGAAGACACATCGGCTGCATCTGTGACAACCCACGTCTTAGAAGAGTTAAATGCTTGCCAGTTGGACCCCAAACAAATGGCTGCTTGTGCATTTGATGGAGCTGCAAACTTCTCTGGAAGACATGGTGGAGTACAAGCTTTGCTCAGAGAAAAGTGTAACCCTAATCTCTCCTATACACACTGGAGAGGACATCTACTCCAACTAGCACTAGTACGAGCTGCAGAATCTTCAAAAGACATTTACAAAGCTATAAATTTAATGTCTTCATTATATTCTTTTTTCAGCAAGAGTCCAAAAAGACTGAATATCTTGGAAAATATAGAAGATACACTGGGACTGAAGTTCAAATTAGTCCAACCTGGGAAAAACTGCTGGCTTTCTCATGAGTGATCCTTAGCTGTTGTCTTAAAATTACTCCAACTGTTATTACTGTCTTTGGAAAGTATCTACCAAGATGGGATGGATCTAAGTAGTGAGGCTGGTGGATTACTTTTGCTGCTACGTTCAGAGAAGACTATTGCCATTCTCTCTCTCGTAAATCTACTTTTGAAACCACTTGGGTCATTACACAATGCCATCCAGGCATCTGCTACAACAGTAGTAGATCTTTGTCCAGCAATAGAAGCTACATTTGGGTCAATCAGAGATCTATCCATTGAAAAAGTACTGGAAGAAGCAAAAACTTCAGTCCAGAAGTTGACTAATGAAGGCATTTATATTGAATCCTTAAGTGAAGAAGACAAGAAGTGTTTGTTAAGACAACTGAAAAAGTATACAGACTTGATTCTTTAAAATCGACAACAGCGACTTCTAGATTCTACTCAACCTCTATGTAGGTTTTACAGATGCCTGTCCTATAAAACAACAACAGTTGAGTGGAGTGAGACACTACCAGCAGTGGGGCTGCCATGTGGTTAGGACAAAATAGAGAATTTGAACACAGAGTGGAATATCATACTACGAATGAATGAAGATTTGACTTCAACTTCTTTTTTATCATCACTAGTGGCTCGATCCAATCTTTGTGTTCTGTTTCCTGGAATGAAAGAAGTAGGAATTCATCTCTTGCTACTCCAGTCACAACAGCTACAGTTGAGCGTTCTTTTTCATCATTGAATAGAATTTTTTGTTCTGAAAGAAGTCGCCTTCTTCCTGATCATGTGAATGAACTAATGAGCATATCAACTGAAAGAATGGAAGTACCAGACACATGAGAAGCCACCAAAGATGAACACATTGCATTCAAGAAGTTCATTAACAGAGTTGTGCAAAATTATAACAAGAAACCAAGAAGGATGTAGATATAGTGCTTCATAGAAGGCTTGAGTAGCCAACTTTAATTTGTGTGATGATTTTAAAACATGAGTTAAATCTAATAAAATGGTCATGAAACATTTTTCAGTTTTTACTATGGTGCCATACAGCCCACCTTCACCCTCAGAGTCTCACCCCTCATCGGCCCTGACACCCCCCCTGTAAATTTGAACACCCCCCCAATTTCAATTCTTAGGGAAGCCACTGCTACATGCTACTGTTGCGCTGCATTCCCATCTGGGGCAGCAACAATGAATTTATTACCATCACGTATGACAAACTGCATTATGTCCCCATGTGTAAGCAGCACATAGGTACCATCATTATTGAAATAAAGACAGACCAGAATAAACACATTTCATTTAGTTTCAGGAAGGGTGATTGTTAAACTTCATTTGCGCCCCAGGAAAGTTGAAGAGCGGTGACTATAAAAAACTATGAACTCTTTTTGTATAGGAATTACTACAAAGCCCAGGCTAGTGATGCCCTATCCAGATATCAAGAATTACCTGTCATGTACGGGGCCGGTTTAGGAGGGATATTCTGCAGTCTTTTTAGAAAAGCCGTGCTGCTTTTGAGAAGGGGGGTTGAAATTATTAAACCTCACATGAAAACAGCCGCAAAAAATATAACCAGAGACATAGTGAATCACATGTCTAGCACTGTTATAAACAAAATAGGAGTGAACACCAACAGGAAGGTTCCAGTTTAGTGGTGATGAGGAGAAAAAGAGCAGTGTCGTGCCTACCGTTTACAGGGCCTTCTAAGCCCTTTTAAAAAAACTCTGCCAGAAGATGCCTCAGCTGTAAACCTAAAAGGCGCCCTAAGAAGAAGAAGAGAGTAAAAGGGATATATTTTAAAATGGCTTTCAAACTTCTGTATAGAAGTGCCTCCTTTGGCCGCTTTAATGGTGAGTGACCCTCTATAATTTTTTTTATTTTGGCACATGGGGAGCATTACTCAGGCCTGTCTATACTGGGGGGGGGGGGGGAATCGATCTAAGATATGCAACTTCAGCTACGTGAATAACGTAGCTGAAATCGACGTACTTAGATCTACTTATGTCATAACTATAAAGGGAAGGGTAACAGCCCTCCTGTGCCCTCCTGTGTACAGTACTATAAAATCCCTCCTGGCCAGAGACTCCCAAATCCTTTTACCTGTAAAGGGTTAAGAAGCTCAGGTAACCTGGCTGATACCTGACCCAAAGGACCAATAAGGGGACAAGATACTTTCAAATCTTGGTGGGGGGAAGGCTTTTGTTTGTGCTCTTTGTTTTGGGGGTTGTTCGCTCTTGGGACTAAGAGGGACCAGACATCAATCCAGGCTCTCCAAATCTTTCTGAACAAGTCTCTCATATTTCAAACTTGTAAGTAAACAGCCAGGCAAGACGTGTTAGTTTTCATCATTGTTTTCTCAACTTGTAAATGTACCTTTTACTAGGGTGTTTACCTCTGTTTGCTGTAACTTTGAACCTAAGGCTAGAGGGGAGTCCTCTGAGCTCTTTAAGTTTGATTACCCTGTAAAGTTAGTTTCCATCCTGATTTTACAGAGATGATTTTTACCTTTTTCTTTAATTAAAAGCCTTCTTTTTAAGAACCTGATTGATTTCTCCTTGTTTTAAGATCCAAGGGGTTTGGATCTTGATCCACCAGGAGTTGGTGGGATAAAGGAGGGGGATGGTTAATTCCTCCTTGTTTTAAGATCCAAGGGGTTTGGATCTGTATTCACCAGGGAATTGGTGAAGAGTCTCTCAAGGCGACCCAGGGAAGGGAATTAGCACTTTGGGAGTGGTGGCAGCGGACCAGAGCTAAGCTGGTAGTTAAGCTTAGAAGTTTTCATGCAGGCCCCCACATTTGTACCCTAAAGTTCAGAGTGGGGAAGCAGCCTTGACAACTTATCACGGTGTCCTCACTGCAGTAAATCGACTGCTGAAGCTCCCCCGTCGACTCTGCCTACGCTTCTCACTCTAGTGGAGTATTGGAGTCAACGGGAGAGCACTCGGTGGTCTATTTATCGCATCTTCACTGGACGCGATAAATCAACCCTGATGGATCGATCGCTCCAGAGGTAAGTGTAGACATGCCCTTAGACCTTAACAACATGCTACCGTATGTGTGCTGTAAGGTGGTAAAAGAAGATGGGTCAGACATTGACAACGACGCCATAAAAAACTACCCCATCACCACACTTTTTAACCATCTGGATGTCACTCTAGGCAACCGTTTTATCATTCAGAGCAGCAATGTTACCCTTACATAGCCCTGATAGAACTGATTCTAAACTACAGCCATGACACCCTCGCTACACAGTTTTCTGCAGGAGGGTTTCATAAAGACACAGTGGGAGCCCATGAGAGCACTGTTTTGGATGGTGCGAGTAATGAGGGATTTATGCGCAGACTAACAGCCAGACTAATGGCCAGCAGCAGGAAGCTGGATTTGCTGAGGTCTCAGCAATTGATTTTTTAAAGAAAAACTGCTGCTGAATAGCGTGGACTTGAAAATTAAACTCACACTTAGCAAAGATGTTTTTTGCTTCAAGAGCAGGAATGCCAACCAGAATTATAAAGTGCACATTATTTCAGCATCCCTGTTTATAAAACGGGTGAAAGTGACACTGGGGGTTTGCTTGGGGTATGCGGAAGCTCTAATGACCGCCAATGCTCAGTACCCTGTAGACAGGGTGGGCATAAAGGTGTTTAGCATTCTGGCCAGCAGTCATGTCAGTAACCAGGAAAACATCTTTTTGGGACAGGTACCTAAGCAGCTCGTGATCGGTTTTATAGATAATGACGCCTTCAGCGGCAGCTATGTTAAAAACCCTTTATAACATTAAAACAAAAACCATTATAACATTAAATTTGTGGCCTTATATGTGGATGATGAACAGGGGCTGGCTAAAGCTTTACAAGCCAATTTTGAAAATGGAAACTGCGTGAGGGAGCACATGCAGCTCATGCAGGAGACCGGGAAAGATGTAAAAGACCAAGTGCTCTTGACTGACCGTGGTGAATTTGCCCAGGGTTCTGCGCTGTACGCCTTCGATCTGACCCTGGACCAGGAGTGCGCTGATCATTATTCTCTGATTAAAACCAGAAACCTGAGAGCAGAGATTTGGTTTGCAACGGCGCTGCCCTCTATGGTCAACATGATAGTGTATGGGGCTTTTGATAACGTGCTCGAAGTGAACCATAGAAGGAACATCCTGTTTGACTATATGTGATTATTAACACCGTGCAGTTAAAGTGTATTTTATCAAAGGATGCTTCTTTTTTAGATGTTTTTCCTAGTGACTTGCTCCTGAAGGGCTTTGTGTCCAGAAGACCTTATGGTCTTATTGTTAACATGTGCCCCCATAACTTGCCCAGGGAACACTGGCTGGCTCTCTATTTACCAAAGCAGGGGCCGGACAAGTTCTTTGACTCCTACAGATTTCCCACAGACAGCAACTTTTTTTCCTAAATCTATTATGACATTTTAAAACCATAATTCTAATAATGCTGTGTTTCACCAGAGACGACTACAGGACCCTCCAGCTGTAACCTGCGGGTATCATTCTATATTTTTTAAAAAAACATAGGAGGAGTTTATCTTTTGGTCAAATTTTAAAATTGTACATCAATGATTTATCATGATGGTGCGGTTTGTAAAAGGGAAAAAGTCAGGCATGTCCAGATTTGTCCCAAGCATGTTTCAACATGACATGTTTCAACAAGACATGCTTGTCTTGTCATGAGCTTAAAGATGCGCATCAATAAAGCACACGTTGATTTTTGTTCAAGTCTTTTATTTTACACCGTTATCCAATTGAGCTTTCATTTTTTAGCAGGTACATTTTTAAAAGGGGTGATGCTACTTATGGCCTTGCCAGGCTCCAGTCCTGTTTTTAGATGTTCTAAAAACTCTTTATTGGTAACATGCCCTACAATGGCTGTAGGCATATTCAGCTCTGCCAAAGCTTTCATAAAAACATTCCACCCTTTAAGAGTATTCTTGTTAGTGAAAGAATAAGAGCTGGTCACCACTCTGACTAAATCAAGCATGTGAGACCTTGCAACTGCTACCCCCCCAGTACATAACTCTTCCATTACTGGCCGCAGAAGAAACATCTTTACACTGTCCGAGTTTATTTAACAATATTTCAGCTTTTTTCTTATCATGAGGATTTACCCCCTCCAATACCTCCTGAATGACAAAGTCCAATGAACCCCTCTCGACTTCAGGAGGTCGAATTTCTTCTTGCTCTTGCTCTTGCTCAGGGAGAAAGAGACTTATTTTAGTATTTTCTGCTTCACCCAGCTTGGCCAATACCAGGTATCTTTGCAGGACCCTCTCATAAAGTTTAGTCTTTTTTATAGTTGAATAAACTGGATCTTTGAAGAATTTCTTTAATCTCTTAATCCAATTGGCGAGTGTGATGGGTTCGGTCACAGAGACCCCCTTGGGCCTGTCACCTGATGTGTTGAGATTACCTCTGAGCCCATTTCCTCTGCTAGTTTTGGACTTCAGAACCCTGTCTTGTTGAGCCAGACACACCAGTCTGTTGCAACACAGACCCAGGTCTGAACCACACCCCCAAAGCTGCAGACTTTAACCAAAACCTGCTCAGCAGGTCACCTATCTCCAGCACCCAGACACCCAGCTCCCAATTGGATCCAAATCCCAAATAAATCCATTTTACTCTGTAAAAAGCTTATACAGGGTAAACTCATAAATTGTCCGCCCTCTATAACACTGATAGAGAGATATGCACAGTTGTTTGCTCCCCCAGGTTTTAATCACTTACTCTGGGTTTATTAAGTGTAAAAAGTAGGATTTAAGTAGTTTCAAGTAATAACAGACAGAACAAAGTAAGTTACCAAGCAAAATAAAACAAAACATGCAAGTCTAAGCCTAATACATTAAGAAACTGTTTACAGGTAAAACCTCACCCTCAGATATGTGCCAATAAGCTTCTTTCACAGACTAGACTTCTTCCTTGTCTGGGCCCAATCCTTTCCCTGGTACACTTCTTGTTAGCTCCAGCTCAGGTGGTAACTCCGGGGATTTCTCATGACTGGCAGTCCCCTTTGTTCTGTTCCACCCCCTTATATATATTTGGCACAAGGCAGGAATCCTTTGTTTTTTTCTGGGTTCCCACCCCTCCTTCTAAATGGAAAAGCACCAGGTTAAAGATGGATTCCAGTTCAGGTGACATGATCACATGTCACTGTAAGGCTTCATTATCTACAATAACAGAGGCTTACAAGTGAACAGAGACATTTACAACCAATTGTCCTGGTTAATGGAAGCCATCAAGATTCCAACCACCATTAATGGCCCACACTTTGCATAATTACAATAGGCCCTCAGAGTTATATTTCATATTTCTAGTTTCAGATACAAGAACGATACAAATAGGATGATGACACTCAGTAGATTATAAACTTTGTAATAATACCTTACAAGAGACCTTTTGCATAAAGCATATTTCAGTTACATTATATTCAGACTCATTAGCATATTTCCATGAAACATATGGAGTGCAATGTCACAGCGAGTTGTCCTGGTTCTGATATTTTCTTTAGCACTAGAGTTGTGTTTCATTTGTTCTAACCGATGGCTAGGAACGAAGTACAATTTTTCAGCCTGTTTCGTTATCTATTAATTAAAAGGCCTGACAATAGAGGGAGTGAAAGCTCAACAAAGCTCAACAAAGGACTAATAAAGCCCCCAGATTACTTTACAACTTTTTTCTTTTGAGGGACAGCCTTTTATTGCTTAGCTTTTTAATAATACCCCATTATTCATTTTAGCATACTTATTTGTCGGGGTTTCAGAGGAACATTTTCTTTTAAAGTATTGAGTGCTATTTCTGAGATAGCCACTACCAGGTTTCAGAGTCTGAGCAGAGAATAGCTTTGCTTTGCTGTGGTTTGGCTTTGATGAGGAGTCTTTAAAGAGCCAGGTTTCTCTGCACGCGACCAGACATGCTTGTCAGAGGGATGCTCTTTTTTAAAATGGTGGTTTGGTAAAAATAACTATTTCTATGAGTTTTTTTAAGGTGTATACACAGGGCCAGTCTGGGGGCAGGAAAGGTCTTTTCTTAACCTGTAGGCTTCTGGCGCTGAAGTATTTAAATCCACCAGCGGGTACCCATAGGGATTTTTGGTAGCATCCTCAAAAGCCTTGTCAGGTCTGGATCCCCACTTTGAACTTTAGGGTACAAATGTAGGGGCCTGCATGAAAAATTCTAAGCTTAACTACCAGCTTAGCTCTGGTTCGGCTGCCACCATTTCAATGGATTCCCTCCCTGGGAAGCCTTGAAAAACCTTCACCCATTCCCTGGTGAAAACAAATCCAAACCCCTTGGATTTAAAACAAGGGGAAATTAACCATTCCCCTCCTTCCTCCCACCAACTCCTGGTGAATCAGTTCCAACCCCCCCTGGGATCTACAACAGGGAGAAATTAACCATCCCCCCTCCTTCCTCCCACCAACTCCTGGTGAATCAAGATACAAAACCCCTTTGGATCTAAAACAGGGAGAAATTAACCATCCCCCCTCCTTCCTCCCACCAACTCCTGGTGAATCAAGATCCAAAACCCCTTTGGATCTAAAACAAGGAAAAATCAATCAGGTTCTTAAAAAGAAGGTTTTTAATTAAAGAAAAAGGTAAAAATCATCTCTGTAAAATCAGTATGGAAATTAACCTTACAGGGTAATCAAACTTAAAGAGCTCAGAGGACTCCCCTCTAGTCTCAGGTTCAAAGTACAGCAAACAAAGATAAACACTCTAGTAAAAGGTACATTTACAAGTTGAGAAAACAAAGGAAAACTAACACGCCTTGCCTGGCTATTTACTTACAAGTTTGAAATAGGAGAGACTTGTTTAGAAAGATGTGGAGAACCTGGATTGATGTCTGGTCCCTCTCAGTCCCAAGAGGGAACACAGTCCCAAACAAAGAACACAAACAACAGCCTTCCCCCCCCCCCCCAAGATTTGAAAGTATCTTGTCCCCTTATTGGTCCTTTAGATCAGATGCCAGCCAGGTTACCTGAGCTTCTTAACCCTTTACATGGAAAAGGATTTTGGAGTCTCTGGCCAGGAGGGATTTTTATAGTACTGTACACAGGACAGCTATTACCCTTCCCTTTATAGTTATGACAAGCCTCCAAAGAGAATTTGTTTTACCAGGGTACATTTGCCAGGTGGTGATTTGCAGATTATCATGTTTTTTTTTTTTTTTTAAGAACCATATACTTGGTATTTAAATTAATTGTTTGGATTTTTTTCCCCTGACAAAACATGTTTTGCACAATGTACATAATACTTAGGTTCCTGTAGTGTACGTATTTTGTAAAGGCTTTCTCGATTTCACCATTTTCAGAAGCAGATTCCATCAGGTCGTCTATAATAACCATATTCACTTTTTTACTCAGAAATAAATGTTCATCATTAAAAGTATCAGGTAAATCTTCCAAAAATGTAATACATTGAAATTTTTGCAACAAATCTTTATACAATGGCTGCCAACAGCTATAACACCACACAATATTTTCAGGCATGCACAATAACAGCTTATTGCTATTTTCTAATAATTGCTTTATAAAAAATGATTTTTCAGAATTTGAAGAACCACGAAGCAAACAGGAAAAGGGGTGAACAAACTGAATGTGGCTTTGCATAATAATCAGTACCCGTACAGCAAGGTTTTAAAGTCCGCCTCAAGGGATCTTTTTTCATAAACAACGTTCTTTGTCTTTTTCACAGTTCTTATCTCTATCAACTGGTGCTTTTTTACCCTCACGATCCCTGGCTGCTGTACCACAATCTCTTTTGGGCCATCTCCCGCGGGGTTATCCCAGACAAGGTCTTTTAAACTCTCAAAATTAATTTTCTTGCTATTCTCTGAGTTGAGCGTGGTCCGTGTTATTTTCATAGAGGTCTTACCACTCAGTAGTTTGTACTTGTATGTTTGAGGCCCAGCGGACACAAACTCCATGATATGTTCATCTGGCGGTATTTCGCTAGTCAGATACCCTAAATAATCCCCTAGGGCAGGTTCCATGCCCCTTCTTTACTCGCAAAAATGAGAGAATCTATATCATGGTAAAGACACCACTCCTGTAAACGATCTAACAGACGGTAGAGCTCTAGCCTCGAATATGCGGTGGTAAAGTGTTGCTGGAATGGGTGCAGCATTCTTTTGCATAATGACAGGTTTCAGAGTAACAGCCGTGTTAGTCTGTATCCGCAAAAAGAAGAACAGGAGTACTTGTGGCACCTTAGAGACTAACAAATTTTTTAGAGCATAAGCTTTCGTGGACTACAGCCCACTTCTTCGGATGCATATAGAATGGAACATATATGCATCCGAAGAAGTGGGTTGCAGTCCACGAAAGCTTATGCTCTAAAAAATTTGTTAGTCTCTAAGGTGCCACAAGTACTCCTGTTCTTCTTTTTGCGGATACAGACTAACACGGCTGTTACTCTGAAACCTGTCATTATGCAAAAGAATGCTGCACCCATTCCAGCAACACTTTACCACCGCATATTCGAGGCTAGAGCTCTACCATCTGTTAGATCGTTTACAGGAGTGGTATGTTCCATTCTATATGCATCCGAAGAAGTGGGCTGTAGTCCACGAAAGCTTATGCTCTAATAAATTTGTTAGTCTCTAAGGTGCCACAAGTACTCCTGTTCTTCTTTTTGCATTCTTTTGCGTACTTCCAAGACACCAGGGCCTGTCATCATCGATAAACTCGCACAATGACACATCATAATAAGGTACAAAGACTTACTTGAAGAGCTCATCGGGGTCCGTCACTATACTGGTGTTAGTCAAGTTTGTTCACTGACCAAATTTTCCCCATAAGTAATTTAAAACAGCTTTGAGATTTGTCTTTTTGCAGGGTTTTCCTTGATCGTGTTTAGACACAGACACATGCCTTCTCTTTCACGGTACTCTTTCAAATACTGGTTGGGTTTTTTTTTCCGTACACCAGTGAGCGAACTCCAAGGCCTCTTGTTTCTGTCTCGGGTGCATTTTAATGTCTAAAAACATGTAATAGTCTGAAAACAAGATATCTGAAGAGGAGTTAAAGTGCCAGACTTCATAAATCTCAGCGATCCTGTACCTTTTGTCTAAAGCCTCCACTGTTATACCAATAGAATAAAAACCAGCAGGATCTTATTAAGAGGAATAAGGCAAAGAAGCTACATTTATTGTAAATATAATAAAGCAAAAGATAAAAGTAAACAACGTTGTTTGACTGCTTATTCCTATACTATTTATTCCTTATACACACACACACATATATATATATATTCATTCACACAATCATTCATTCAAGTTCTGTATAGGTGTTATAGTTACCAGCCTAGAAGTTGCTCATGCCAAGTTACTGGCCAGGTATCTTGGTCATGAGGATGGAGCCGAGTCCGTGTCAGGTGCACCTGATGTTCCTGGAGGTTGGCAGCAGAACCAGAGACTCAAAGTCCTGAGTCTTTAGAGTCCATTCTTATAGGAATTAATTCCTATGTTAGTCTATGGGAGCTGTTTCATCCTGCTGTTGCTGACTCAATCAGCAGATGGCACATTCCTGGTGGCTCCACACTGTCCAAAGTTTGTGTTTCTCATCCTTCCAGGCGATGGGGTGGAACCCAGTTTACTCTTCGGGGGTTCTGGTGGTCCTACTTGACACATTCTTCGGCCAACGGATACTCCCTTTCTAGGCTGGCACCTCCCTAACCATTCATGTATATCAAGCATTCATCAACATACATTCCATATCTTAACCATATTTTAATTTACTGTCTCCATCACTTTTGGGGTGTGTGCTAATTCATTTGAGACTCCTGGCCCTTTAATCACAGAGGGTGGGGGTCTGTTCCTAGGAGCCGTTGCTGTTACAGTGAAGTGAAAGTCACTTAACGGCTTATAGCGTTTGTTTACATTGTATCAATTACTTCAAGAACAAAGTCAATTAACTTGTTTTTAAGTTTTACAGAGTAATAAAGTATCTTTCACAGGACAGATACAATCAATGGTTTCTACAGACAATAGCTTACAAGTTTTAACAGAAGACCCAAGAGATTTTTGTACTTGGTGAAACTGTTGGATTTTAAAGTGTGGGGGAGAAATTATGGGGGAGCACTGTCACTTGGGAGAATCACTGTTAGTACCTTCTTTAATATCCTTGGACCACCAGCTCTATTGTGCACCAGGTTCCTGTTAAAGCCCGCTCCTCCTTACTGTGTGTGCAGGTATCCTTTTGTTTCTGCACAAAGGACGCACAGGGGAACATTAGTTTACCTCCAACCCTGTACGGTAAAATGGGGAAATAGATGCCTCTCAGAGGGTACAATTTAACTTTGGCAATGCCAAAGTACCGTCTGATATCCCCAAAATCCTCATACACGATAACGGGATGCCCCACCGGGTATTGTCTTGTTTACAAAAGGGTAGAGGCTGGTGCAATCATAGTAATAATTCTGCTCCTGGGCTGTGGCTTGTAATACTGATGGCGTTCGTTCTACTTCCATAAAGGGCGTTTCTAGGAACCAAAGGTTGTGGCAGGTTTTTTTCTCGTAAAAAATCCCCCACCCGGTTATCATTAACTAACATAGCCTTCCATTCGTGTCCCCATACGGTCCTTATGCAATGGATTGTAATCGTTCTCACAATAGCAGATAAGACAGCTGTGAAAAAAACAACCATTAAATTCGAAGGACGTAGGTTTACTGGCTATGGTGGCATAACCGTCCAAAAAATAGGACCCCGATTTAAACTCCCCACCCTGCAAAGCGTGTTGGATATAAATGTTCTCTGTGTGGGCTACGTACAACAGCCATTGAATGGCCGGTGTGGAATATCTTTTCTGCTGTTTATGGTAATTGTCCAATGGCAGAAGGGCTATGGTTCGCGGTTTTAAAAAATTAAACCTGTACATGACCATGCAAATTGAGGCTAATGTAAGGTACCGAAAGGGGTCTATACATTTAGTTATCACCTCCTCGTTCTCCTGGCCTGGGTTTTTAACAATTTGTGGTTTTTTTGTCATTTTTATTACTTATTTTCTAAACCGGTCACAAGCCTCTTGCAAAATTTCAACATCTTTCTGATAATAATAGCACAGTTCTTTTTGGAGATTGAATTAGTTTTGGCGGTTGTGTTGGTACCAGTTCAGAAATTCCATTTTTTCCTCAGGCATCATGTATTCTGCTCCAAAGTGCTCTACCCTGGGCATAGGACCCACATAGTTCTGATTTTCAGCTGTGTTAAAAAAATGTGGAAAATACCCCTTGACTCCTGCAACCCCATAGCCTTGGGTAACTTGCTGAGTTTCATGGGAAGAAAATTTAAAGAATCTATAAATCTGATGTCTAAGTCCACCACCATTACACACATTAGTTTCCCACCTTGCATTATGGGGCTAACAGCCATTTTTTTTAATCAATTGTCTAAGGATAAAATAACAATCGTAACCTTTAGCGTTATGAGCGATAAAAGTGTATCCCTTAAAACGCTTGTCTACAAAAGTTCAAATAAACTCACTAATGCATTTTTCCCCCTTAAATCCCCAGCTGGTTTCTTTATCTAAATGCAAGGCATAAACATAATTTGGTATGTGTACCCCCATTTCTTGCATGCATTCAAAATCATAAAACACATAATCCTTCCCCTCTTCTGGAGACCAGATATTATGCATGTAACGCTCAGGACCATCGATGCTGTCTGTCTTCTGATAACACTGGGGACACTTTTTGCTTTTACACCATTGATTTGTAACATTGTAGAAGCCGCACTTATTGCAAAGACTTCTAGTTTTACATTCAACTTTACCATCTGCTACCAGACCTCTGTGTCTTCCTAAACAGACCTTGGACCTGCAAAATAGCTTATAGCTGGGGCACTCGGTGCTATCACACATACGGCAGTGGTTTTTACAGGTGTGCTGATGTTTGTGGTTGTACGTGGTGACAGTAGTTGCACAAATATGATGCTCCTATAAAGACTTTAATATTTAGGATACCGTAATAATGTTTGTTGTATAGCAGAACAAAAATAACTTTGGGGTGACATTTCCCACACGTAAAAAAGTGCTAATTCCCATTTTCATGATACATTACTTTAATAGTCATGCCTAAAAGTTCGTCAAAAGAGCTCAGGTCTGTAAAACTAACCATTTTTTGGCCTGAAAACCCCAGCTCCTGGCAGAGTTGCCCGGCCCCCTCTAATGGTTGGGCATCCATACGTTTTTCATTAGATAAGAGACCCAGTACACTATCAGCAAAACACAAGTTGTTATTCTGGTTATTTAAATTGATTAAACGTTTTCTTTTTTTCCAATGATTTTACTGTACATGATAGTCTTCAAGGGTCTTACAGTCCCAACTACACCATCCCTGTTTCTAATCATTGTAACAACCAGTCTTAGAGTCCCGGACCCCACAATATCTGCGTTACTCTGCAATATAGTGATGACATTATTTTAAAAATGTACAGTGTTTAAATCTTCCCAAGGCCTCCGTAGAGAAAAGAGCGGCTGATTTAGCCCCAGGGCATCTAAGCGTAGCTGTACAAAAACTTCGGACCCCACCTGATTATTAATATAATCTAGAAAATTTTGAATAGCGGTGTTAACGGCCACCATTGCCTCTGTGAAGCCCGTCACTCTGTCCAAATTAGCTAAACAAAATTCTTGAAAATCTCTTCAGTGCTTTATCCAGTGTCTCACACATTCCAAGTACACCTAAGGAAGTGCATTAGGGGCGGGAGATCATGCACCATCAGACGAGGGGATAGGGGGGTCTATGTCCATTTCCCTTTTTTAGTTGTAGGGGTGTGTCATAACTATAAAGGAAAGGGTAACAGCCCTCCTTTGTACAATACTATAAAATCCCTCCTGGCCAGAGACACCAAAATCCTTTTACCTGTAAAGGGTTAAGAAGCTCAGGTAACCTGGCTGACACCTAACCCAAAGGACCAATAAGGGGACAAATCTTGGTGGGGGAAAGGCTTTTGTTTGTGCTCTTTGTTTTGGGGGTTGTTCGCTCTTGGAACTAAGAGGGACCAGACATCAATCCATGCCTCCAAATCTTTCTAAACAAGTCTCTCATATTTCAAACTTGTAAGTAACAGCCAGGCAAGGCGTTAGGTTTATCTTTGTTTCCTCAACTTGTAAATGTTCCTTTTGCTAGAGTGTTTACCTCTGTTTGCTGTAACTTTGAACCTAAGGCTAGAGGGGGTTCCTCTGGGCTCTTTAAATCTGATTACCTTGTAAAGTTATTTTCCATCCTGATTTTACAGAGATGATTTTTACCTTTCTTTCTTTAATTAAAAACCTTCTTTTTAAGAACCTGATTGATTTTTCCTTGTTTTAAGATCCAAGGGGATTGGATCTGGACTCACCAGGAATTGGTGGGGGGAAAGGAGAAGGGGGGGATGATTAATTCCTCCTTGTTTTAAGATCCAAGGGTCTGGATCGATGTTCACCAGAAAATTGGTGAAGAAGTCTCTCAAGGCTACCCAGGGAAGGGAGTTAGCACTTGGGAGTGGTGGCAGCAAAACCAGATCTAAGCTGGTAATTCAGTTTAAAGGTTCTCATGCAGGTCCCCCACATCTGTACCCTAGAGTTCAGAGTGGGAAAGGAACCTTAACAGCGTGTCTCCTTAAAAACACTCTGGTCTTTTAAAATTTCTTTGCCAAAAGCCTCCTAAGCCTTTTAGATCTTTCCCACTTTTTTTCTCAAAACCTCTTTATGTTTTTAGGTTTCATGTATAATCAGAGCCTCCCTTCACCCTTCACCACTTTCTCCAATTTTACAATCATACGTGTTTCTGTTGTCTTTTGGTCTAAAGCCTCCCTTTCTTCTGGAGAAGGTTGCTTTTGAAATGCCTCAAGAAGCAAATTTGAAAACTTTTTATCTATTAAACAACTAAGAGACGTACAAGTACTAAACAGCTCATTACAAACAGCAATTGATGCAACAAAACCAGCAGGTGGATTGTTAAATAGCAATGGCTGTGGGCTGATCAGAATCAGGGGGTTGAAACTTTGGACCTGCTCACGCCCAACCTAGACTCTGCTGCAGTTACAGGTTTGTTTGCCCTTTTTAAAGTTGGTTTCTTATGGGCAGAGGAGGCTTTGGGCTATTCAGAATCGGAGGTTTTGGCCTCTTTGCATTGCTTACTCACATCCCCGGATACTGCAACTGCTACAGGGATGTGTGCCCTTTTTAACGACGGGTCATTCTGTATAATAAAGGCTCTGGATGTGCTGGGCTGTTCAGAACCAGGGGAAATGCTTCTTTGTTCCCATCCTTGGAAACTGCAGCTGCTTTAGACAAAGTTTTCTTGGCCCTTTTCAAAGACCTATCTTTCCATCTTTCTTCTTGTAGAATAACACTTGATAAATCTGCCAATACTCATAAATAAGATGCTTTTAAACATAAACCTGTATGTGTTTTTACTAACAACAGCAAGCAAAATTAGTTTTTAAACCCCTGCATATGTATATTTCAAAACCTTTACACAAAACCAGCTGAAAAACAGCTACTAATGTAAACAAGCGCAATTTCTGCTTACACCACATGGGTGCAGCACAAGCAAACTTTTTCACAATAAAAGTGTAAAAAATACAGAAACTAACCTAGTTTTTAACCAGGCATAGGAAAAAATGTGTGCAATACTTTTAATAAACATAAATTTCAAAAAATCAACCCCTACCGTTTTATTTAAAAAAACATACAGTGATTTTTCATACTCTATTTCAAAACAATCTAAATGCATACTCATTTTTTTTTCTAAAATTACATGTTCTATTAGTAATATTTCCCGCAAAAAATGTGGATTTGTTTAAACTGAAACTTTTCACAGGAAAGGGCTCCCTGATCTCGGTCAGGGTCTGTGCAGCGCCCAGCACAATGGGGGCTCTGATCTTGATTCGGATCTGCGCAGCACCTGAATGATTCCAGAGTCCACGGGTATCCCCCCAGCAACTAGGCACACAAATACATACAACACATTGATACAAAGGGCTAAGACTATTCTGTGGGCCTACGTTGTCCCATAATAGAACAGTCTTTGAAGTTTTCATGGATTGATTCACCCCTGCAGATAACATTCATAACAATAAATACCATAATAGGCCTGTGTTTGTCATATTTGTCACAGTCAGCTCCCATGGGCCTGGTGTTCTCAGGAAAGGTGTATTTTGAATAAATAGAGAGAAACGTGTAGGGAAAGTGAATTTCGATCTGGTCACTGAGTATTCATGGCAGAACACTGCTTCTCAGAGCTACACTCATCCAATCAGACAAGAGAAACAGATGGCCAGTGGCCTATGTGACTGGGAAATCTACAAATCTATTAATATGTAACACACAGTCTTTCCATCTATCTGGATCCTAGCACAGGGGCCATTACAACCTGAGCTAAAAGACTCTTAACCTCAGTTCTAGCGCTCTCATCGATGTCTAGGTGATCATGCCACCACCAGGCGGTGACAGAGCCCCACACTCTGTGGGTGTGGCATACAAATATAGACCAGTGGACATGACAGAGAAACTGGAATTTGACATTTTCAGGCAATTCAAGTTAATTTCTAAATGGAAGCTAACTATAATAGAAAAAAGGTTAAAAATTTAAACTGGTCAAAATTTAAACAAAATGTTTTGAAATGACTGATACATTTTAATCGACATGAAGCAATAATTTCACCCAGATTTTTGGTTAGAGAAAAATTTCAAGGTTTTGTCTGATGGGGAAATTTGGTGAAATCTCTAAGATTTTTGTGGCACAGAGGAAACCAATTCCTACCTAACTCTGCCCTTTGGGACCATGATAAGGATACTATCTAGCTCTTGTGTAGTGCTTTCCATCCATAGGTCTCAAAGGACTTTATAAAGGAGGTCAGTAGCATTATCCCCATTGTGCACATGGGGAAACTGAGGAGAGAGATGCAGCAAATTGCCCAAGGTCATCCAGCAGGCCAGTTGCAGAGCTGGAATTAGAACCCAGGTGTCTTGGATCCCTGTGCACTATCCATTAGGCCACACAGCCTCCCACACTCCAGCAGTGTAAGTTAAGTCCCCCTGGCCAGTATAGCTGATGTGAGGGCTGGGCTCAGACTAGTCCAACCCACCTGCTCAAGGCCTTGTAATCAGCTTTCGGTTATTCCATGAATTTGACTACGTGTGTTGTTCCTTGAGTGAGATCATTCAAGCCAAACCAAACCAGCGAGACAAGTGTTGAGTTTCAGAGTGCCTTTATTTTTAAATGCCTTGCACATAAAAATATGAAAGTAAATGCTAAAGCAAATCTAGTGCATGTGAAAAATGCTGAGCCACATTTACTGGATAAGCCTTGTATTTAAACTATGTAACAGCTGCAGGCATCTTGAGCGGATTATTGGCAGTCTCTCGGATTTTCTTCCTGAACAGAAATCACTGTGATTACCTCAAACTTCTATCTACATTTCAAAAACTTACTTGGCCATTGGAAGATATTTTAACAATGAGTGGTCACCATATGGCCATTGTTTAATTAGATATGGATAGAGTTTTAATCACCCTTCATTTTAATTTCTCTTTGTTTTCCATTTCTGCTGTTCTGAAATTGAAAGAAGCAGGTTATGAGGTTGTGTTGTAGCTTTTCCCTTATAGATTACACAACTATTAGAAATCAGAAATCTGTAGTTCCTTAAGATGAAAGTTTTGAGACCCCTTGAGGTGAAAGGTTGGAGATCCTTTGAGATGAAGGTATTGAGACCTCTTGAAGTGGAGAATTGGAGAACCCTTGAGGTGCAGGATTGGAGATCTCTTACAGTGAAGGGTTGGAGATTTCTTACGGTGAAGAACTGGAGACCTCGTGAAATGAAGGTCCGGAGATCTCAGACAGCTGAGTTGTAAGACTTACACATCTGAACCCTGTGTCACATGTTTACACATACCTCAGGAAATCTCATCCAGCAGAGGTGTAGTGCTGCTACGGATCTGGAACTTTGCACTCAGAGCTCTCTCCCCCTCGGCATCCAGACACCATTCTCATAGGAGGAGAAGGGGGAAGAGGGACCTAAAGAGACCAACAGTTCAAGGCGGCTCCAATGCCATTTCCTCCTCCCCTCCTGTGAACAACAGGACAGTATAGCTCCTCCACCTTGCCCTCCCTGGAGCACCAGCCTGGCAGAGGAGGGTGAGAAGCCCCTGGAGCCACCCTCCCCAGCCTGGAATGGGGGAGGGGAACCCACTACAGCCCCCCTAGCGTGGGAGAGGAAGCCAAGAACTGGAGGGGAGGCTGGAGTAGCAGAACTGCTGGGGATGCATGTCCTTCCTTATTTTCCACTTTGGTTTTTGTGCAATTAGTAGATTGCAGTTGCTGTGTAGTCATGGTTTGGTGTTATTACTGGTATATGCATCAGTTACCAGTCTTTCTGTGGTGTCATATTAAAATACAGAAAAACTAACACCCTTCAACAACTTGATATATCTGATATCTCTGGAGGTGATGGATTGGAAGTCCCTTGACGTAAAGGACTGGCGGTCCCTTGAGGTAACAGATTGGAGGTCTCCTGAGGTGAAGTGTTGACCATTGCTATTCCTTCTTGGTCAGCTGAGCCTTCTCTTGAAATGTTACAAACTCTATCTATTATACCAGATATCTTTTCCTTGTCAATAGGTATTGAAATTGTTTCCGGGTCAGCTAAGTATTCATCGTTTAGGTGTTTCTTAAATAATTGACAGATAGCCTTTTTCTTCTGTTTTAAAATGTACTCATGAGCTTTTTGCTCTAGTAGAATCCCGCTTTCATCTTCATCCACTGTTATCTGTTTTCTGTCGCCTCTCTTGCAGCAGCACTTGATACACCAGTATACAAAACCAATAACGACAACAGCCAATATGATACTGAGTCCCAAAATCTTTGAAAAAAAATCAATATGTTAAAACTTGTTATTTGCATTAGACTTTTTCTTTATAACTCTTTTATATCCCACCAGAAGGGTCTAGAGGACATATTCTTTTATTTATATTTAGCTACAATGTTCATCATAGAGTTGAGGCCAGAAGGGACCATTAGGTTTGCCTTCCTTATCTGCATAAACAGAGGAATCTCAAATAGGAGTAGAGAGGTTATTATACCTCTGTATGTGGCACTGGTGCGACCGCTCCTGTTATCTTATGTCCAGTTCTGGTGCCCACAATTCAAGAAGAATGTTGATAAATTGGAGAGGGTTCAGAGAAGAGCCATAAAAATGATTAAGGGATTGGAAAACATGCCTTATAGTGAGAGACTCCAGGAGCTCACTCTATTTAGCTTATCAAAGAGAAGATTAAGGAGTGACTTGATCAAACTTGTAAGTACCTACCTGGGGAACAAATAGTTCATAATGGGCTCTTCAATCTAGCAGGCAAAAGCCTAACAAAATCCAAAGGCCAGAAATAGAAGACAGAGAAATTCAGACAGGAAATAAAGCATTCTAACCAGGGCTGGCTCTGGCTTTTTGGCCGCCCCAAGCAAAAAAAAAAAAAAAAACAGGGCGGCCAGAAGGGGAAAGCAAAACAAAAAACAAAAAAACACCTGCGGCGCCGCCGGAGCGGGGTGCAGGGGGACCGGCTAGCGGGGGGGAGGGGGAGGGAGCGGGCGGGAGAGAGAGAGAAGGGGGACGGCCAGGGCTACAGTGGGGTGCTGCCACTCGGCCCCTCCCACCACGCCACCTGTCACCTGCCGGGAGGGCTCCGCTCCGGTCGGCGGGGAGAGAAGGACGAGGACTGCCCTGCCGGGCTTGCTGCAGGGCGCTCCCATCCTCCGCCCCACCGCCCCCTACAGGGCTGCCGGAGCAGAACAAAAAAAAAGCGGTCATGCCGCCCTAAGATTGGGTGGAATGCCACCTCGTTCAATCTGCCGCCCCAAGCACCAGCTTGCTCGGCTGGTGCCTGGAGCCAGCCCTGATTCTAACTCCTCTGGAATATGCAAACAGGAGCTAACAAAGAGGACCCGCCCCGATCCTCAAAGGTGCCTGAATACATTTAACAATCTCTTCACAGAGTTGTTCTAGCTGCATTGGTTCCAGGATATTAGAGAGGAAAGGTGGGTGGGGGGAATATCTTTTATTGAACCAAGTTCTGCTAATGAAAGAGACAAGCTTTTGGGCTCCACAGATCTGAAGAAGAGCTCTGTGTAAACTTGAAAGCTTGTCTCTCTCACCAACAGAAGCTGATCAAATAAAAGACATTACTCACCCACCTTGTCTCTTTGAGAATCTGGACCTAGATTACTTCAAGGACTCAAACATCTGGGATTGCCCCAGGAGATGAAAAACCACTAACTTCCCTTTATTTATCAAGACATGTCCCATCCATACAGGAAAAGGAAACTAGTGAAAAAGAATTCCGTACATTTTGTGACACCAGTGAAACGAATTCAGATAATTGCACTCATTGTCTAGCTTCCACCTCTCAGACATGTTTTTTGTAATGAGTAATCTTAGGTATATTGTTTATTCTATGCCTGAGTTCTACAATCAAGGATGCACATCCCTTTAGAAAGCTGAAGAAATAATGAAACTTCGGCTCACATTGGGTAGCAACTGGTGGCAGATCCTAGCTTCCTCAAATTTTTTAATAGGAACTATTCTTTCTGGATAAAATAAAACACAAATGGCAAAATTCTAGAGCAACTCTAGAAACTGGCTGAATGATAGCAAAATTATTTCATCTCTCAAGGCTGGTGAATCTTACCTGGGAAATCTGAACTCTAGTTGATTGATGTGTGTTTTCTCCTGTGATGTTCTCCTTGAATGGTTTAAACAGGCAGTCAGCATATCTTCCATCCAGAAGAAGGATCACTATCCACAACAGAGCAGGAAAAAAAGCCTTTAAAAAAATGCCACAGCAGCTACTACACTCCCGCTTGTCTGTACAGCAAACACAAGGTTTGCATTTTTTGTCAAAGTAGCAGCATTTGTTTGCTCTACAAGAAGGATGTAGACACGCTGTCTGGAAAATTATGCCTAATATAAGCATAGTCAGAAATGGCACAATGACATATAAGCTGCTGTACCAATGTCTCAAATGCAGATCTTCTGGGCATTTAAACTCAGATTCCATTATCTTTTCAAGCACTACCAAAATGAGCGAGTATAACGATGTTGATATAAGAGTAAAATGTTTTTTCCATATTTCAATGAAGTTTCTGCCAATTGCCATTTTCACCTCTGATGAGATTGTCCCCAGCTTAAAGGACATAGTGAAGTCTGAAGACTGAGTGAGTACATTCAGATATGTGAACGATTACGGACCGTGAATAAGAATGAAAAGTGAAACTAGTGTTTTTCCAGAATAACTCATGTTCAGCTACTCCATTGTGATATTTCCTTAGATAAACAACTGTTGGCTTGTGTGTTGACAAACTGCATAGCTTCAGTTTCCAAAGCAGTCAGATTTCAAACAGTGCAACTAGGGGATCAGAAATCTAATTCTAGTTCTTCGCTACAGTTTATTCCTAACTTCTCAGTGGAGATCATTTTTTCTGCAATAAACAGATCATTCCTTTATAGGTGTAAAATATGAGGTTTCTGAAACTTACGTTAAATTAATCAGTAAAGCATTATGTCTCAAAAGAAAGAAGATAACCTTAGCTAAAAGCCCATTATGGTTGAGTGGTGAATTGAGTGCAGCAATAGAAAAAATGCAACATATGTAACAAATGTAAAAAGGGGAAGTAAGCACAATCAATATAAATTAAAAATTATGATGTGTAGAACACTGATAAGGAAAGCTAAAGACATCAGGGAAAACTACACAGATGGTAGGGCTAGAGAAAATAAGGACTTTTTAAAGTATATTAGGAATGGAAAAAATCCTAACAAATATTTCTGTTCTGAATTTGGAAAGAAGTTGGATAATGTTTTTGTGAGGATGCTGAATTACTTTCCAGTCCTTTAGTAATGAACGATGATGCTAAACAATATCTAATAGTGATAAACATTTTTAAATCAGCAGGCTTGGATAACTTGCACCAAAGAGTCCTAAAAGAGTTGGCTAAGGATGTCTCTGGCTCAATAATGTTAATTTTTAATAAATCGTGGAATCCAAGGGAAATTCCAGAAGACTAGAAGACTGCTAATATTGTGCCAATATTCAAATTCAAAGAAAGTGAGATGATCTAGTTAAATAGGCTGGCTAGCCTAACATTGATACCTGGAAAAGATGATACAGCAATTGTTAAAGAATTAAATGATTGGAATATAATTAATGACAGTGAAGATGGTTTTATGAAAATAGGTCTCTTTGATCTAGCAATTCAAATTCAAATAAGGCACCCATTTCCAGTGGATCACCATTGGATAACTCTTAAGGGAAGTGGTGAACTTTGCACCTCATGTGGCTTCCAATCCACACTGGCTGCCTTTCTGGGACATGCTTTAACCAAACACAAATCACGGGGCTCAGTACAGGTAACTGTGTGAAATCCTCTCTCCTGCCTCCCAGGAAATACCCTAACCATTGGGCTAGTTTGAGGCTGACCTCATTCAGTTGTTCCTGTAGAAGCTGTTCCATATGTATAAGTAATTAAATAGGTAGCCAGGCAGTAATTGACTGTATAGACCAGTGGTTAGGGCAGTCCCCTATGAGGTGACAGCCCATGGCCAGGTCCCTGCTGTGACAGCTGGTTAATAATTTATACACAGTGGAACAGATATGAGAGGAGAGATGTAGAGGGCACCGTCCCAGCATGCCACCTAGCCTGGTGGTTAGTGCACTCAGCAGCAATGTAGGAGAGCCTCATTGACTTGGCTGCTTTGTGCAGGTCTTCCAGGCAGCAGCGGCAGAAGAAAAATCAGCTGGAAAAAAATCAGAAGTGGGAGCTGCTCGGGGCTGGGAGTGAAACATTGCACTTTACACTGGCTTGGTTTGTGCAACACCCAGCACAATGAGACCCTAGCCCGGGACAGGGATGTTTAGATGCTACCACAGAACACACAATAAATCATAATAAAAGGCCTGGAAAAATAAAACAAATACAGCAAAAAATCCCTTGTGACAGGCCTCTCATTAGAAAGTATCAAAGCTCTTATACAACCTAAATGAAGTCTCAACTTCCATTTTACAGTTGAGGAAAATGAGGTACAGAAAAGCAAAAAGGTTAGAATGGAACCTGACTCCATGTGTCGCTCTCTACCACTAAACCACGCCGTCTAACTTCTTTGCATAAGAACAGCCGTACTGGGTCAGACCAAAGGTCCATCTAGTCCAGTATCCTGTCTACCGACAGTGGTCAATGCCAGGTGCCCCAGAGGGAGTGAACCTAACAGGTAATGATCAAGTGATCTCTCTCCTGCCATCCATCTCCACCATCTGATAAACAGAGGCTAGGGACACCATTCCTTACCCATCCTGGCTAATAGCCATTAATGGACTTAACCTCCATGAATTTATCCAGTTCTCTTTTAAACGCTGTTATAGTCCTAGCCTTCACAACCTCCTCAGGTAAGGAGTTCCACAAGCTGACCATGCGCCGCGTGAAGAAGAACTTCCTTTTATTTGTTTTAAACCTGCTGCCTATTAATTTCATTTGGTGACCACTAGTTCTTGTATTATGGGAATAAATAAATAACTTTTCCTTATCTACTTTCTCTACATCACTCATAATTTTATATACCTCTATCATATCCCCCCTTAGTCTCCTCTTTTCCAAGCTGAAAAGTCCTAGCCTCTTTAATCTCTCCTCATATGGGACCGTCTCCAAACCCTAATCATTTTAGTTGCCCTTCTCTGAACCTTTTCTAGTGCCAGTATATCTTTTTTGAGATGAGGAGACCACATCTGTATGCAGTATTCAAGATGTGGGCGTACCATCGATTTATATAAGGGCAATAATAAATTCTCCATTCTTCAGAGAACTATCCACGATGACTCCAAGATCTTTTTTGACTTGTTGTAGCTAAATTAGTCCCCATCATATTGTATGTATAGTTTTGGTTATTTTTTCTAATGTGCATTACTTTACATTTATCCACATTAAATTTCATTTGCCATTTTGTTGCCCAATCACTTAGTTTTGTGAAATCTTTTTGAAGTTCTTCACAGTTTGCTTTGGTCTTAACTATTTTGAGCACTTTAGTATCATCTGCAAACTTTGCCACCTCACTTTTTACCCCTTTCTCCAGATTATTTATGAATAAGTTGAATAGGATCGGTCCGAGGACTGACCCTTGGGGAACACCACTAGTTACCCCACTCCATTCTGAGAATTTACCATTAATTCCGACCTTTTGTTCCCTGTCTTTTAACCAGTTCTCAATCCATGAAAGGACTTTCCCTTTTATCCCATGACAACTTAATTTACGTAAGAACCTTTGGTGAGGGGAAGGCTTTCTGGAAATCTAAGTACACTATGTTCACTGGTTCCTCCTTGTCCACATGTTTGTTGACACCTTCAAAGAACTCTAATAGATTAGTAAGACATGATTTCCCTTTAGAGAAACTATGTTAACTTTTGCCCAACAATTTATGTTCTTCTATGTTCGTCTAACAATTTTATTCTTTACTATTGTTTCGACTAATTTGCTCGGTACCGACGTTAGACTTACTGGTCTGTAATTGCCGGGATCACCTCTAGAGCCCTTTTTAAATATTGGTGTTACATTAGCTATCTTCCAGTCATTGGGTACAGAAGCCGATTTAAAGGACAGATTACAAACCCTAGTTAATAGTTCCGCAATTTCACATTTGAGTGCTTTCAGAACTCTTGGGTGAATGCCATCTGGTCCCGGTGACTTGTTAATGTTAAGTTTATCGATTAATTCCAAAACCTCCTCTCGTGACACTTCAATCTGTGACAGTTCCTCAGATTTGTCACCTACAAAAGCTGGCTCAGGTTTGGAAATCTCCCTAACATCCTCAGCCATGAAGACTGAAGCAAAGAATCCATTTAGTTTCTCCTCAATGACATTATCGTCTTCAAGCGCTCCTTTTCTATCTCGATCATCAAGGGGCCCCACTGGTTGTTTAGCAGGCTTCCTGGGAAGTCATTTTAAGTGAACACAACATACTTTAGGCCTACCCCGCCCCCCTGGATGCTGAGCAGAATGGTTTTATTTTTGCCAGGGCTGGTAAATTTTTATGCTTAATCCTCAGGCTGAAATCTCTCACCTGGATGAGATGAGCTCTGACTGGCTTGCTAGCAATACCATAGAGCCAAAACTCTCTGTCAAAAACAATATTGCAATCCCTTAACATTGCTGTTCTGAAAACAAGGCAATGAGAGCCAGGAAATTAAAAGTTACAAGAGTCAGCTACTTCTGTCCCAAAATTAGGCCTCTTCTACACACAGTGTGTCTCCTGGTATAACAATGCGAGCTGGGGCTGGATGATTTTTTCTTTGATATTATTATACCAATACAGACCCCTAGTGTGAAGTCAGTTTTACAGGTATAAAGGAGGCAGTAATCCCCTTCCATTATGGGAATAGGTGTACTTAGGCTTGGAAAAATTCTATTTTGATTGGCAAATGTTGGTTAAACACTGATTTCACCATGTGCACACGAACCTGCAAAAACATATTTCCATCAATAATAATCAAAACTTACAGGTAGGCAAAGAAAGAAAAGTGCTGCTTGAGAATTCATTAGGGTCCCAATTTAATGAATATCAAAGCTCTTGTAATAAATGCTGCATACATCTCTGGTAAAACAACTGGCTTAGAAAGCTTTAGCTTTTTGAATCTCAGCTTCATTAAATAATTATTGTCTGGCCTCCCCATAATTTTCTGCCACTATGATGATTTAAATAGTTTTTAAAAGTTTATAAAACTTAAAAGACATCATTTCACACAACTGAAAATGTAAATTGACAAAAAAAAATTAAATGCTGAAAAAAAAATCAATATTATTTGCCAAATTTATAAAAGAACAAATAGAAATTGAATGCTGCCAAGCCTATAACTGTATAACTGCATCCACACTGCTTGAACATACCCAGGATAGTTATACACAACTTATGTGTCATATCCGGGATGCCATTATCTGAAGAAGCATATGTCAGATTGCTTCAAATCTGTTATTATGAATACAATCCAGGCTTCCTAGAATGACAGAGATAAGCGGGGGGCTGGAGGGTTGATTTTATTCATTCCATGGGAAGAAACAGCATCACTGACCTGCTAGTTCGAACAAAACATCCCTTTCCATTATCCTATCATCCCCTCCTTAATATGTAAATACAGTTATATCCTATCATCCCCTCCTTAATATGTAAATACAGATATATATAATTATGCTAAATAATAGGATAACAAAATATTGCATAATATAAGGATAAAGTAAAAATAGCTAAAATGCATCTATACCAAAGACTACACAAGTAATAAAGACTTGGTACAACATAACTTCCTAACTACCATCCATCAGCACAGGTTTATTAATGGCCAAAACTAGTCCATTTCTCATCCAATCTGCTCTTGTAATTTTCCCCTTTTTATTGGATAACGCGTACACCAGCACAGTTCAATTAGAGCAATTACTGTTACCGTCAGCACAATCACGAGTATTCTTACTAGAGGATGGAAAGTGATTTCCTCTGTAATGGCTCATCAAGGTGTGGTCACCTGCTCTTGAACCCTTTGGATACCCTGCGTTTATTGGCGAATAAGATTGACTATGGGAACCAAAGCTTCCATTGTGCATGCCACTCGCTCATGTATTTGTAGGTGTCATTTCATAATGGGTGGAAACAGACTAGTTAATAGGATGCTTAGATTGTCAGGAGCAGTAATGACCTGAGAGAGTGTGCCCCCATCACATGTCGGCTGGAAAGCATGAGTTCCCATCTGGATTGTACTGGTTATATGTAGACAAAATCCGGCTACGTTTCCTGGACAGGTATTTCCCTGCACTGTGAAACTGGAATATCCAAAGGCAATGTCCTTGAGCTGTATTACCTCTTTCATGAGTCCATTTTTCACCAATCAAGCCCAGCCTTTATCTCCACTACTGACTGGGACAATGACATAGCACTCCCAGAGCCACCATCCACGGCTTTTGGAACAGCATCTTAATTGATTTTAAAGCCCGTCTCAGTTGTGAGGCGAACACTAGGGTAATGCTGTATATATGTGTCACTGGGGTCCTGCAGGGCCACACAGGGATTGCTCAATTAGGGCAAACTGCAAAGAATGGGGCAGACAATCCCCCAAACTGGTGGCTATTCCAATACTTGGATTTACCAAGCCAACAATAAAAACAGCTCCCACAACAAGCCCTACTTGTTACCCAGAAGCCAAAAACACAGTTCCCTTAAAGCAACCAGCTTTGGGCTTCCTCCCACACAGCCAAGCAAATATGGTGAGGATTACTGAAACTCTTGTTCATCGTATAAAAAGTTCTACCAATCCCAAAATATCAGACACATCACCCACCAGGTCACTGAATAGTTCAGATCTTACCCAAATACACACGCACAGACAATTCTTATTAACTAAACTGTTGGGGTATCGTCTGTCTTCAGACATGACCAATGGACACACAGAAACACACAGAGACTGGAGTCTTCAGTTATGGCTAGGTTTATTATAGCAGAAGCTCAGCTACACCCTGCAGAAGCATAGCTGTACCACCCATTTACTCCCCCATATCCCAAGGAGTGAGCCCCAAGATCATAAAATCAAAGAATCAGAATATTAGGGTTGGAAGAGACCTCAGGAGGTCATCTAGTCCAACCCCCTGCTCAAAGCAGGACCAACCCCAACTAAATCATCCCAGCCAGGGCTTTGTCAAGCCTGACCTTAAAAACCTCTAAGGAAAGAGATTCCACCACCTCTCTAGGTAACCCATTCCAGTGCTTCACCACCCTCCTAGTGAAATAGTTTTTCCTAATATCCAACCTAAACCTCCCTCACTTCAACTTGAGATCATTACTCCTTGTTCTGTCATCTGGTACCACTGAGAACAGCCGAGCTCCATCGTCTTTGGAACCCCCCTTCAGGTAGTTGAAGGCTGCTATCAAATCTCCCCTCACTCTTCTCTTCTAAATAAGCCCAGTTCCCTCACCCTCTCCTTGTAAGTCATGTGCCCCAGCCCCCTAATAATTTGCCCTCCTCTGGACTCTCTCCAATTTGTTCACATCCCTTCTGTAGTGGAGGGACCAAACCTGGACCCAATACTCCAGGTGTGGCCTCACCAGTGCCGAATAGAGGGGAATAATCACTTCCCTTGATCTGCTGGCAATGCTCCTACTTATACAGCCCAATATGCCGTTGGCCTTCTTGGCAACAAGGGCACATTGCTGACTCATATCCAGCTTCTCATCCACTGTAATCCCCAGGTCCTTTTCTGCAGAACTGCTGCTTAGCCAGTTGGTCCCCAGCCTGTAGTGGTGCATGAGAGTCTTCCTTCCTAAGTGCAGGACTCTGCACTTGTCCTTGTTGAACCTCATCAGATTTCTTTTGGCCCAGTTCTCCAATTTGTCTAGGACACTCTGGACCCTATCCCTACCCTCCAGCGTATCTACCTCTCCCCCAGTTTAGTGTCATCTGCGAACTTGCTGAGGTTGCAATTAATCTCATCATCCAGATCATTACAAGAACAGGAGTACTTGTGGCACCTGTGATGTTGTGCAGTCTATATGGTTTTATAAAAACATAAGTGAATATAATGTAACTGGGATAGTTTTAGAAAAATATGGTAAAAAGTGAATATAACGTAACTGGGATATGCTTCATGCAAAAGGTCTCTTGTAAGGTATCATTACAAAGCTTATAATCTACTGAGTATGATCATCCGATTTGTATAAATGTACCACTCTTGTATCTAAAACTAGAAATATAAAATGTAACTCTGAGGGCCTATTGTTAATATGTAAAGTGTGGGCCATTAATGATGGTTTGGAATCTTGATGACTCCCATTAACAAGGACCATTATCCGCAGATGGCTGCATTTACCTGTGAGTCTTCCTGTATATGTTTGTGCTGGCAAGTGGGCAATGAAGTCTTGCAGTGACATGTGATCATGTCACCTGAACTGGAATCCATCTTTAACCTGGTGCTTTTCCAGTGAGGGGGGGTGGAAACCCTTTGAAGTGATAATCGAGATGACCCATAGAAGGTGTGAGGATACTTAACATGGGGAAATAGATTCAATTAGTGTAATGACCCAATCATTCCCAGTCTCTGTTTAGACCTAAGTTAATTGTATCTAATTTGCATTTACATTCTAGTTCAGCAGTCTCTCTTTGGAGTCTGTTTTTGAAGTTTTTTTTGTTGCAAAATTGCCACCTTCAAGTCTGTCACTGAGTGGTTAGAGAGGTTGAAGTGTTTATCACTTATTTATCACTTATTTAAGGTGATTATCACTTTAAAGGTATTTTTTCTCCTGCTGATGATAGCTCATCTCAATTGATTGTCCTCTTACAGTTGGGATGGCTACTTCCACCTTTTCATGTTCTCTGTATGTATAAATATCTTCTTTCTGTGTGTTCCAGGGAAGTAGGCTGTAGCCCACGAAAGCTTATGCTCAAATAAATTTGTTAGTCTCTAAGGTGCCACAAGTACTCCTGTTCTTTTTGCGAATACAGACTAGCACGGCTGCTACTCTGAATCCAGATCATTGATAAAGATGTTGAACAAAACCGGCCCCAGGACTAACCCCTGGGGCACTCCGCTTGATACCGACTGCCAGCTGGACCTCGAGCCATTGATCACTACCCGTTGAGACTGACAATCTAACCAGCTTTTTATCCACCTTATAGTCCAGCCTTTTTTGTTTCCCCTTTATTGTAATCATCAGCCCTCCCCCTCCCCCTGGTGGGCAGTTCTGGTCTCGGTCTTGGCCCAATAATTGCCCTCTAATTTCCCTGCTAAATTCCCTGTCCCTGTTTACGTTTACTCTCACTCATGACCATTTTGCCATATAAGGGGTTGTTATTGAGCACTTGGCTGTTTCTGTCAGTGAACACTTGCAAACTTGTGGTTTTGGGGTTTTCTGTGTGCGTCTCTGCTGGCACCTACCAGGCAGACTCATTGTGAGATAGTGATAACTCTCCACATTCCCCCACTTCTTTTCTATAAGGGGGGATTCTTCCTCCTTATGCCGGAGTGTCATCACTTCATGCAGGGCCTGAAACTCTTGTCGGGTCCTACAGACAGCCTTCTGAGTGCATAGGTGGCACCCTGCACAGAACACCAAGACTGCTGTCAACACCCTGGCAGCAGTCTTGGTGGTGGACAGTAGTTTGGTGCTGAATACCCCTATAATCCCTCCCAAGCCCAGGTGGCAGGCAATGTTCCACCATGGACACTCCCCAATTTTGGTGGCTGAGATCACTATGTGTTTACCTTGGGCCTGGAGGGTAACTCCCAGGGTACGTATTTCCTGACCCTTCTTAATAGCTGCCTTAATTAGGGTGTGGACCTGAGACCAGTTCTTCCCTACCACCACCGGTTTTACATGTCCTATCCATTCAGTTGGCAATTCTGGAGTGATGTCCAGTTAGCCTTCAGGGTGGTGGGAACCCTGATTGTGCTGTTTGCCCCCCGCCCCCAGCACATCTATCTAGCTATCTATCTATTGTGACAAAGTTCCTCCTCTACCTTGGTGGGTCCTGCGCTTATTGGCATATTTGCTTGCCTCACAGATTCACCCAGTGGGTCAGGAAACAGTCCAGGGACGTTCCCCTCTGGTAGAAGCTACTGTCCAGGTCATCTCCTCCTGTGTTTGATCAGGAGTTGGGAGGTTTGGGGGGAACCCGGGCCCGCCCTCTACTCCGGGTTCCAGCCCAGGGCCCTGTGGACTGCAGCTGTCTAGATTGCCTCCTGGTACAGTTGCATGACAGATACAATTCCCTGGGCTACTTCCCCATGGCCTCCTCCCAACACCTTCTTTGTCCTCACCACCAGACCTTCCTCCTGATGTCTGATAACGCTTGTACTTCTCAGTCCTCCAGCAGTACGCCTACTCACTCTCAGCTTCTTGCACACCTCTTGCTCCCAGTTCCTCACACACACTTCCTCACCTCTGGCTCCCTGGCTCCCCCTGGCTTGACTGGAGTGAGCCCTTTTATAGATTCAGAGGGGCCTTAATTAGAGTCAGGTGCTTAACTGCCTCACCTGACTCTTAGCAGGTATATTGGAGTCAGGTGTTCTCATTAGCCTGGAGCAGCCCCTGCTCTGATCACTTAGGGAACAGAAAACTGCTTATCCAGTGGCCAGTATATCTCCCTTCTACTATTCTGCTGTTCCCAACTGGTCTGGGTCTTTTGCTGGCTCCATTGACCACTTGAGCAGGGACATAGAGGCCTTGCTATAGGGTATGCATTGTAGAACTGCTCGCCCAGTATCCCAGTCCTGCGGGGTGAGGTGCTCCTCTGCCCTGATGGGTGTTGTATTAAGGGCAATTACCTGGTTACCTTCCTGGCATGCTGTTGATCCAGGTCCAGTTCCCCTGCTGGGGTTTGGGTTTGGGGATTAACATGAATCTAGTCTCTGCTACCCTGCAACACACCCGCATACATGGGATGGAAATGTTTTCCCCCTCCCTAACCCAGATGACTCCCCTCTGATTTTGGGTAAGGTTAAAATCTCCCTGAACCCAACCCCAATGATCCTCCACCAAGTCCTCCTATCACTACTGTTGCCATCCCTCCTCCCACCTAGTCTGGTGGGACCTCTCCATTTCTGCTTTTCCCATAGCCATTCTTGTTCTGTTTGCATGGCCACCTGGGTGTTCTTCTTAAGGGCCAATAGCCTCGTCCCATTCCCAGGCAGATTACTAGTAGTGCCACTGTTCTCCATCCCACCAGAGTCTGTGGGTTGGCCCAGAAAATGTCCTTTGAGTCCCATGTTTCGTTTCATGGTAATATGGTAGCAGAACACGGGAGGTTACTTGATTGCTCTTGACTGGATTTTGGACATCGGACAAAGGCCTGACAGTCAGTAAAATAGTCCCGGCATCTCCCTGAGTGGATGGAATACTCAGTTCAGCTCCCGCGTCCCTATCCTTTTATGGCCGAGGTTGCCGTGAGGGTTGCGAAGATTAATCCTGCAAAGGCAATTGTGATTAGCAACACCAATCGCTCCATTCCAGGCCAGGGGATCCTTGGTCTTCCCTTTGTAGGTTCACCTGTAAGATGCCTGTAACATAATTTATACGTCCTTTTCACCCCCCCTCCCCAATTTGTACCTTTTTTATTTACGTGCAATGAACCCATTCCCACCCTGCGTTCTCTGTGCCCAATAGCAGCAGACTGGGCCTTAATTCCCAATTGGTATTTCCCAGCTTAGGTAGACTGGGCTTCCCAGGCAGGTCATACCATGCATTGATCTGTGCTAGTATGTGTGTTAACCCTCCTTGTACCGTATCCACCAAAATAACAAGACAAACAACACAAAACACACAACACAATTTTCATTGTGACATTAGACCCACGGTGTTTTGAGTTGCTCTTCCTCTGGCACCAGCTTGCCTGTAGAGTGTCTGAAAAACAAAGAAAATTTCCCAACCCCCTGGTGGGGACAGATTATTGAAATTTACGAGTCGGAGTACCACAGTTTCCCCTTTTGTACAGCAGACCCGGTTTGCAATAGTTTCTCTGTGTGCCAAGCTTTAAGGTTATTCACGGGTAATAGCTGAGGGACAGCATTACTATGACACCTTTGAACATGAGATTAGTTTTTAATTGCAATTTTTAGCACGCTTAAAAATTTGTTTTCCAAAATCAAACACATTATACATTGTCACAGGTCACTCGCTTGCATTTATCCCAAGATTTAACGTAGTGGCAGTCTGATTACTCAGAGCCACCTTAAGGCCCAGTGTTTCTGACATTGCTTCATTGTACATTTTTACACCTACACTAGCTTCAGCGGTACATTGTTTTAACATGTGTACCCCTCTTGCAGTTCTCAGCTGCTGTTTATTACAAAAGGATCCAGAATCTCTCCCCATTTTCCAGTTCTCGGTCTTGGCCCAATGATTGCCCTCTAATTTCCCCACCCCTGTTTATGTTTGCCCTCACTCATCACCATTGTTGCCATATAGGGAGTTGTTATTGAACACTTGGCTGGTTCTGTCAGTGAACAACAGCAAGCTTGTGGTTTTGGGGTTTTCCGTGGGCGTCTCTGCTGGCACCTACCAGGCAGAATCGATGTGAGATAGTAATAACTCGTTTATGTGTTATGTTAACAATTTATTTAAAAAGGAAAGAGAGAGTGTACTGGTTAAAAGATTGTTGTACATACAGAAATGAATAGAGTCCTTAGGTCAGTTTCATAGGCGCGATGGTGAGCTTTAGAATTGCAAAGAGTTCTTTTCAGAATCAGTTCTTCAGGTTACACTGCTCTACAGCCAAAATGCTTCTGAAATAAATGTAGTCAAACTTTACTAATTCTGGGTCACTGAGAACGAAAATGATGCTTAAAATTGTTGATTGGCTCTAGTTTTCAAGATATGCTATTGGGTCAGTATATACGACCCTTGACTTGGGAATGGCGGAGGATAAGTGAGTTCTAAAGGGAAGGGATCTTAATTTAAACCAGAAATGACTAAAATACATCTTTGACTGGATCTATGAATAAATCTATGACTGGGTTTGGACAGTACTTGCTTTTTAGGCCAAACAATAATGATGCAATCTGAAGCTGGTATTGCGTCATACATTATATGAATTGCATCATGTTATTCCTAGAAGTCATGGATGATGCAATCATAACGAAGCTTACATCACTCTGCTGAACAAATTGCCCTATATCAGCTCTAGAAATCATACAGTGTCGTGCTCTCTTATTTGTCCGTGTTTGATTTTGCAAAGGGACACATTTCTGTTTAGCCAAAGTGAGCAGAAATTCCTCGTACTTGTGTGAACAGTGCAGATAACTTCTGCTATGTTTGTGGTGAAGTGACTTTTACATCACAAAAGCGCAGTATAACCACTATGGTTAAGAAAGCCTATCACCTTTATTTTGGCTGCAAAATTGGAGATCAGGACAAGAGGTGGGCCCCACACATATGCTGCAACACTTGTGCAACAAGTCTTCACCAGTGGTTGAACAGGAAAAGGAAATCTATGCCTTTTGCAGTGCCAATGATTTGGAGAGAGCCAACAGATCATACCAGCAATTGTTACTTCTGCATGGTGCCTCCAGTTGGGAAAAGTGTGTCAAAGAAGAAAAAGTGGACTGTGCATTATCCAAACATTCCATCAGCTATACACCCAGTACCCCATGGAGAAGGACTGCCGGTTCCTGATGCACCAGAATCATTCTCACTTTAGTCAGACGAGGAAGAGGAAGAGGATGAAACTTCTGGTCCTGAACCATCAATGTCACAGGACCCACATTTTCTCCCATCCTCCTCCTCTGAACCACACCTCATAACACAAGGTGAACTGAATGACCTTGTCAGGGATTTGGAACTACCCAAGAGTAAGGCAGAGCTGTTGGGCTCCAGACTACAGCAGTGGAATCTCCTGGCAGGTGATGTTAGAGTTCCCACGTTCCGTGACCGTCAAAAGGATCTTGTCCCATTCTTCTTCATGGAAGGTGATCTTGTAGCCTGCAACAACATCGATGGTGTGATGGCAGCCCTCAACATTGTTCACGATCCAGATGAGTGGAGACTGTTCATTGATTCATCGAAGGCGAGTCTTAAAGCTGTTTTACTGCATAATGGCAATGTTTTGCCATCAATTCCAGTTGGTCATGCAGTCCATATGAAGGAAACCTATGACAACATGAAACAACTTTTGAGGTGCATAAACTATGACCAACATCAGTGGCAGCTTTGTGGCGATTTGAAGGTTGTTGCTCTCTTGCTTGGTCTGCAGACTGGATACACAAAGTACTGCTTTTTTCTCTGCGAATGGGATAGTCGTGCAAGAGATTCCCACTACATCAAGAAAGATTGGCCACTCTGACAGTCATTGGAGCCTGGGAGGAAAAGTGTTCAGCATCCACCACTTGTTGAATCAAGGAAGATTTTGTTACCACTCTTACACATCAAGCTGGGTCTGATGAAGAACTTTGTCAAGGCCATTGACAAAACACAAGCAGATTTCAAGTACCTCGTGGAAAATTTCCAAGGTTAAGTGAAGCTAAGATAAAGGAAGGTGTCTTTGTTGGGCCTCAGATTCATGAACTTCTTCAAGATGATGCATTTGACCATGCACTGCGTGGCAAGGAAAAGACGGTATGGAAAGCCTTCCAGTTAGTGGCAATAAATTTTCTTGGAAACAACAAGGCAGACAACTACAGGTTGTTGGTGGAAAACCTCCTCAAGGCATACAAAAGCCTTGGTTGCAACATGTCACTAAAGATACATTTTTTGCACTCTCATCTAGATTTTTTTCCACCGAACTGCGGAGCAGTGAGCGACGAGCACGGCAAGCGATTTCACCAGGACATTGCAACAATAGAGAAACGCTATCAGGGCAAATGGAGCCCATCAATGCTTGCAGACTATTGCTGGACAGTGACAAGAGATGCTCCATTTAATGAATACAAGAGACAAGCCAAGAAGCGCTGAGTGGACACTGAATAGGACTAAACTATGTACATAATAGTTTTTTGCCTTTTGTTTCATAATAAATTTTATTTATATAACCCTTTTGCTGATTTTTAAAGTGTTACATAAACAGGACAGGTGAAATATTATCATGTAAAGCAACCATAAACACATGAAAAGACCTAGGTTTACAATTTATGATTAAAACTCTACTATCTACACAATATACATAGACATAAAATGTAAAAACTTAAATATCTTAGAAACAGTAGCCAATCAGTTGTTTTAATTGTCATATTTGAATTCAGCACATCAAAATACATAGTAAATAGCACATTTTATCTCTCAAACAGACAACTTCTCAAAAATTGTAGACCAGTGTAATTGTTCTTCAGTTTTAGATTTGGATAACAGTTCTTCATTTCTGGACTCTTCAGCTGAAGAAGTAAATCTTTGGATGGATTGTGGTTGCTCGTCTTTATCAGTTAGCAAAGATAATCTTTGGTTGGATTGTTGTTCATCTTTATCAGTTGATAAAGATAATCTTTGGCTCGACTGGTCTTTATCAGTTGATGAATAATCACTTTCAATGCATTGCTTAGAGCTTTCTCCTTGATTGTCGACTTTTTAAAAATATTTATTTGAAGTATGAGATAGTTTTTTTCTAATCCCTTTTTGCTGTTTCTCTCTTTGATGATGGGAGGCAGCACTGGAAAGTCATTTTGTTTTTGTCCCAGCATTTTAGCCCTATAACCACTGGCATTGATGTGACACAGAAATTGACATGAATGGCGCCGATAGGGCAGCACAGTACAGACAAGTAATCATGATTCCTGATTTAAGTAATCAATAACCGTTGCTGTTTACACATTTATGCATGTTCACATTATGAGTGACCGTGTCACAACGTGACACAATATTTTTCACATCATGCTCCTATCACACTACTGGAGATTTTTTTGACCTTCATGTATTATTTTTTTTTCGGGTATTGGTGGACCCCTCTGCGATTGTAGCTCATTGAGACTTCCAGAGCCTGGCCCCGGTGCGGTCACTCCATGAGGGAGAACAGAAACACCTGCCTTTACAATTCACCTGTATCTAGGTGACCTGCATTTCAAGCTCCCTAATAGAGGACACTGCTGTGGGGGAGGAGGTATTTCGAGGTGCTGGCGGGGTGTGTGTGTGTACTGGGAGATGGTATTTGGGAGGTGCTGGACAGAGTATTTGGGGGATGTAGGAGGGGTGTGTGTATCCTGAGAGGGGTGATGAGGGTGCTGGAAGGGGTATTTGGGAGTGCTAGAGGGGATATTTGGAGAGTGCAGGAGGGGCTATTGGGGTGCAGGAGGGGTATTTAGGGAGATGCTGGAGGGGGTATATGTGTTCTGGGAGGGTGTATTTAGCAGGCACTGGAGGGGATATTGGGGGGGTGCAGGAGGTGGTGTTTGGGGGTAGCTGGAGGGGGGGTGTACTTGGAAGGAGTATTGGGGGCACTGGAGGGGATATTGGGAGGTGCTGGAAGGGGTATTTGGTGGTGTTTGGGGGGAGCTGGAGGGGTGTGTGTACTGGGAGGGTTATTTGGGGTGCTGTAGGAGGTAACTGGGGTGGAGGTACATACTGAAGGTGGGGGGCAGTGTCGCTCCCTCTCATGGTGGCTGGCGCAGTCCTGAGACTCAGCACCAGCCCTTCTGTCAGCGCCTCTCTGCAGGAATCTCCTCCTCCCAAGGGTGGGGAGCTGGGGCCTGGCCCTGTCACCCCTCCTAGCCAGGCTCTAAAGCCCTGCGGTGGGACAGGTGGCCCAGCTGAGAGGCGCTTGGTGGCTTCCCTTACCTGGCAAGCTGGGATGGGCAGGATCCAGCAGCTGTGGATGCAGGGGAGGGACCAACTGGGGTATAGTGTCAGTTTTTCTGCACATTTCCTCTTATTTGAAAAATCCACCTGGATGGATTGCAGAGAATCAAAAGAGAGGTCATGTCTGGGCAAACCCGGCCATATGATAACCCTCACATTATCTAGCTGGCTGAGAGAAGCGAGGCCCTGCACTCAGTGTGATGCCATTTCTCTGTCTGTGTGATAAATGAAAGTGACTGGGGGGGAGAGCTCCGTTTATGGCCCCAGCCAACCAGTTAGCTATAAAATCCCTCTTAGTAGCTGTTCTCTACTTGCTTTACCTGTAAAGGGTTAAAAGAAATGAGAGGGCACCCAGCCAGGAGAACTGATGGGAAGGCTAGAACTTTTTAAAATTGAACCAAGACTCCCCTTTTGTCTGTCTGTTGTTGTTCTTCCAGCGCGAGGGAACAGGAAAAAAACTATGCTGTAAGAAGCTTGGGGCCAGGTATGAAACAATCATTAGGATTATACCTAGAAGCTACTCATTTAAAAGCCAAGATATGTAAGTAGATCAGGAAATGTTTTGGAAGACGTGATTAGGTTTATCCCTTTTATTTATATATGGCTTGTGGACTTCTTTGTGTTAACCCCAAATGCTTTTGTTTTGCTTGTAACCTTTCAACTGGACCTCAAGAAAGTTATTCTTGATCATTAATCCTTGTAAGTGGGTTTTTTTTTTTAAATCTAGCAATAGTCTGTGTTTCCAGATGTTTTCTTTCTTTTTGTTTTTAATCAAATTTCCCTCGTTTTAAGAACAGGATTGGGCTTTTGTGTCTTAAGAGGTTTGTGCAAGTTATTTAATTATCTGGTGGCAACAGCTCATTTCCTTTGGCTTCTTTCTCAGCTTTTCCCCGGAGTCGGGGGTGAAAGGGCTTGAGAGTACCCCACAGGGAAGAATTCCCAAGCGCGCCTTCCTGGATTCTCAGAGGGGTTTTGCACTTGGGTGGTGGCAGCATTTACCAATCCAAGGTCAGAAAAAACCTGTAACGTTGGGAGTTTACTACAAGCCTGGAGTGGCAAGTATTAATTTTTAGAGTCCTTGCGGGCCCCCACATTCTGCATTCAAAGTGCCAGAGTGGGGAATCAGCCTTGACAGTCTGTCTGTATTTATCCAACATGGCAAGTTTTGAACATCACATCCAATCAATTCCAAAATGTCAGGAAATGTTCTAGTGCCTTGTATTCCTCTTTAGTTTCACCTTAACTGTCAGTTTCCTGGTTTCCAATGCTTTCTTTTGGGATAATTACAAATTCCTTTTAATATAGTTTACTCTAAATTACTGATACACACTATCAGCCTTTACTGCATCTTAATGTTGTGTGTAACTTGTAATACTCTCAAGATTGCACAGGTTATGTTGTCTTGGAATGACACAGAGGTTGAATCTGCTTAAGTACAGACCTGCAACCAGGGTCCCCACAGACATTTTATTATTTTTAAAAACTTCTAGGTCCTAATTCCCTGGTAATCCCTAGTTGCTTTGGGCTGCTCCTGGGTTGCTCCTGAGCAGGGCCGGCTCCAGGGCTTTTGCTGCCCCAAGCAGCGCGCGCAAAAAAAAAAAGCCGCGATCGTGATCTGCGGCAGCTCTACCGCCGCCGCTTCATTCTTCAGCGGCAATTCGGCGGCAGGTCCTTCACTCCCAGAGTGACTGAGGGACCCGCCGCCAAAGAGCCGGAAGTGCAGACCCTTTCCATTGGCCGCCCCAAGCACCTGCTTGCTGAGCTGGTGCCTGGAGCCAGCCCGGCCTGCACCGTCAGACGAGGGGATAGGGGGGTCTATGTCCATTTCCCTTTCTTAGTGGGGGAGGTGTCTCCTTAAAAACGCTCTGGCCTTTTAAAATTTCTTTGCCAAAAGCCTCCTGAGTATTTTAGATCTTTCCCACTTTTTTTCTCAGCCCCTCTTTATGTTTTTAGGTTTCATGTTTAGTCACAGCCACCCTTTACCCTTCACTGCTTTCTCCAATTTTACAATCATTGCATGTGTTTCTGTTGTCTTTTGGTCTAAAGCAGAGGTTCCCAAAGTGGGCGATACCACCCCCTGGGGGGCGCTGGAACGATCCAGGGGGGCAGTAGTAGCCTCAGGTGCAATTGGGGGGCGTTGAATAAAAATAAGGGGGCAGTGAAGCATAAAGAAAGAAGAGAATATAAGAAAATTTTGAAAAAAGTTCGTACATGTTTCATCTATTGTGTAACATAGAGTTAAAGTTGTAGTGATTACTTTATTTTCCAAATAAATTCACAAATTATAACCGATCAGGTGTCAAGTCCGCCAACAGCTCTTAACAAGCAACTGTTGGCAGGCGACCGTGTCACTCATTGTCGGGAAGTCCAGCATGCACCTGCAGGAATATGTGCGTGTAATGACTTGTTTACAATACGATACTATAAATAGGTGACATGTATGAAATCTAATTTAGATTGTTTCTGAATTGTGTAAAAAGCAGTTAACAATAGTGCAATAAGTATTTAAAAATTTTTATTCATATTCGATACCTTTGATCTTTACGGATTACAGATCACATACAAAGTAAATTGTATTGTTGTTGTTTCAATAAAACAGCAATTTAAACATGAGTATTTTTATACATTTTCTTACACATCTACCGTACGTTTCTGTGTCTCTAGTGCTTACTAATAATAAAATCGTAGCAGGCTTGTGTCGGTACAGTATTCGCTATACACTGTGTCATTCATCGTCAACATTTAGTTGCCAAAAATCTGAGTGAACGCCTACATAGGTCATTACATTATGTCATTAAAGCAATCAACAAAATCAGAAGCAATTCATTGAATGACAGATTGTTTGAACAACTTTGTATTGAAAACGATGAAGAATTCAATCACTTGCTGCTTCATACAGAAGTTCGTTGGCTATCAAAAGGTGCCTGTTTGGATCGGTTTTATAAACTCTTTGACTCAGTGCTAGAGTTCCTAGAAAACAAAGATGATGCTTTACGAGCCAACTTGATTGATTCCAGAAATGACATAGCTTATTTGACAGACTTGTTTAATAAATTTAATGAAACAAATTCACAGCTCCAAGGAGATGAGCTGAATTTAATCAGAACAAAAACTGTTATTTCCGCGTTTGTGGCAAAACTTCTTCTGTACAAATGAAATTTAGGACAAGGACAATTCAGTCAGTTTCCAAATTTATCAACAGTAGAAAAACATGATGAAGACTTGCTTACCTATTGTCAGCACTTGGAGGGTCTCCATTCTGACTTCAATCAACGATTTGAAGATATTCTTAAAATGAACATACCCGATTGGGTTTTGGACCCTTTTTCAAGTAGAAACACAGACGAATCTCCAAAATTACAAGAAGAACTGATAGAAGTAACAACAAATGAGGAATTGAAATTTAAATTCAAAGACGACTACCGACAGTTCTGGCTGCAAAAGCAGATACCTACACTTTATCCTGGATTATGGGCCATAGTACAAAAGTTTTTAATTGCATTTCCTTCATCATATTTAGTGGAACGTGGGTTCAGTGTGGTCACAAATCTGTTAACTAAAAAAAGAAATCGACTGCAAATAGCTAATTGCGGTGATTTAAGAATGCTGCTGACAAAAATAGAGCCGAACATTAATACATTGATAGCAGCGCACCACGTTCATCCTTCTCATTAGGGTTATTTGTAATTTTTATTTTAATATTATCCTTCGTTATCTTAATTTTCTGTGTGTAATGCAAATGTTACTATGGTTGATTTTAATAAATAATTTTATAATTTCAAGCTTCAAGGTGTCTTATATACAACAAAATCTTTCTTTACTATATTGTAGGACGTAGGTAGAAATATAGATACATAAAAGAAACGTGAAGGGTTAAAATCCATGTGCATGTTATATAACAACCTGGTATATATGGATTGTGCCAGCTCTTTTTCAGACCCGAAGTCCAGAGTTTGGTCTGGAGACCAGAGGCCTAACTAATAGTGATCAGCTAAGAGAAAGCTGGGGTAAACAAAATAACATTGCCTTTACTAAGATCTGCTTGGTCAGTAGAAATGCCAGATGTTGAAGCAATAACTGAATAATTATGTTTCATCCAATGTTTCAAATTGAACAAAGAATCCCTGTTCCTATTGTGTTTCTCCTGAAGGGAAAACAGCCTTCCCACAGATCCAACCTTGAGTTTATGAAATATTGGCACATGTCACTATAATGATATGGCACCCTTCCACCTCCCTTCCAAGGGACCAATGCCCTGCCTTAAGACATAAAGGAGACAATCTCTATTTTCATATGCTTTCACTGTTTCTTTGCTTTATCCCCTAGACATGTACCTGTCGGACAATCAAAGGAGTTACTCCGTTCCTATGGACCCCAAATCAGAATTCAACATATATATTTTATACTAATAACATTTTATCAAAGTATTAATCAAATGTTAATTTGCTAACTTGAGACCATGGGCGGAGACATTGTGTAACCTTTTAACCATTGGCTATTGTGCTATCTTGTCTTGCTGCAAAACCTATTCCGGGGTGTGGAACTGCCTACCCCGTCACCTTCCCCCGCCCATGGAAAATCTATATATTTCATTGTAATCAATGGATTGACAGTGTCTCTGAGCCTAATAAGCCAGGTGACACTCCGCCAGCGCTGTGTGTAATAAACCCCTATGCTTTGACCTCTACACGGTGTGGATTTATGTCCTTCAGTTTGGGGGCTCGTCCGGGATGCAAGTTTGTGAACTGGCTGAGGATCTGAGACTGAAATCCAAAAGAGGTGAGTATGTTTACTTTACCACCTCATTAGGCCAGGGATAGAAGTCTCTCATCCCCTTTCAGACACATCTTGTTTCCTTTTTAATTTGTGTGAAGGACCTTAGACACATGTGGTCAAAGCAGTGGGGTTAAATAAGGGTACCACTTGGGAGGGAAGACTTGTGCAAGAGGGTCATGTACTGTTTAAACAACTAAGGGGTGTGTTACGGAGGACTTGAATAACCCGCCAGCAAGCGATTGGCCGTGAGTTAAGCCCAGGATTGGCTGGGTACGCAAGCGGTAGGCAGTGCAAACTGGTGGTCCATTTCCTCATTGCACGTAACATTGCAAGTCCTAGGGGAGTGCCCCCCCCCAAGGCATATGACGTACATGCTTTCGAATAGCACAAAGTCTCCAACCAATAAGTCCGGCATGTGTGTGTAATTGAAGACACGCTTGGTATTAAGGGTGGGGAGACGTCCTCATGAAATTCAAGGCTGTGGGGAGTTGGAACCATAGCATAAAAAGGGGGAAAAGTAACTCCTCATAAAGGCTGACAAGCATTTAGGGGGGGAAGACGCAAGTTCCCTTCAAGGTCAGCAGCCAGGGTGACGAAAAACCCATGGCGTCGAAAGGAGAGGCAATAATTAGTCCTCGAGAGTACTTGGAATATAAACATGTTAAAACTCGGCAGGCAGCAGCTAAAAAAGCAAACTACTCTGCAGCCGGACCAGAGGCAGATCTAGTTACTTGATGGAATCATCAGAGAAGTAACAAAACAGACAAAGCAGTAATAGTTTTATTGGATATTCTTAACATAAAGGAGAAAGAAATTGCAACGTTAAGATCTCAAAACCAGGCTCTGAGAGATAAGAGCCTATGTTCTAAAATATGTAACTGTCTGGAAATTGGAAAAGATCCCGGAGAAAAAGAATCATCATGTCTGGGACACACCTCCAGATTGGGAGGGGGAGAGCAAACTCCTGGCATATGCCAACCCACCGCTCTGCCGATTAACTATCTGTGGGAAAACTCAGCAGCACAAAGCAGAGGGGAGGAATCAGAACCCCCTCCATACATTTCTTCAAATGACAGGCCAAATTTAAGCACCCACAGAGATAATAAAGGAGCACCACAAGCATTAATTGCCCCAGGGGAGCAAGTACAGCATATGGCTCCAATCAAAACACAGTTAAGGAGGTTCAGAAACGTTAACGCGGGGGGTGAGCCAGTAAGGGGACTTAGAACAGAAACAACTGAAATTTACCGTCCCTTCACCCCCCTGGAAAAACAGGCATTACTGTCTGATTTACCTGAACTCAAGCATGATAACAAGAATACTGAGTTCTGGGACAAGCTGGATGGCCTCACAGAAATACATGGCCTCCATAGGAAGGATGTTCACATCCTGGTCAAGTGCAAGTGCCCCAGGGATGTGTGGGAGAATCTAGATAATAAATGAAAGACAGGGCGCTGGGCTGAAGATCGTAACCCCAACCCAGCGGGAGGGAATCAGGCTGAAGAACCAGCAGGAATCCCAAACCCAGACGCAGGCACTGTAACAGAATTTAGGAATGCACTAGCTGTTGTTCTAGGAGCCCAGACCACTAACTGGGGGCTCTGCAGTCTGTGGTTCAGCAGAAGGGGGAGTCTGCCATGTCCTATGCTGAAAAGAAATGGAATGCATTCCGAGCTTATTCAGGTCTGGAGAATATAACATCCCGAGACCATGATGTATTCCTTCAAATCCTAAAGGAGGGGCTGTCTGCAGATCACCAAGCAGTCCTGGCATTAGGCATCTCAGTGGGAGAAACATACTCAGCAGTAATGAAATGGGCCACAGAAGTAGAAAACAGAAAAAAGAGGAAGGTAGCAGCAACCGCCCCCTCTGAAGAAGTGGTAGCTGTGCATGCAGTCAAAACCACTACCTGCTTCACGTGCAATAAGCCTGGACATCTGGCACGTGACTGTAAAAGTAAAAATAAAATCAAAACATGCAATAATTGTAAAAGGAGCGGCCACTTACAGGACAACTGCTTCTACCCCGGAGGGGGTAAGGAAGGGCAGTGGCCATACAAGCAAAATAAAACCGATACAATTAGTACCCAAGAACAAGATAAGGATAAACAAATCCAGGAGTTGCTCAAACTCCTGGCTAGCAAATAGGTATCAGCGGCCTCTGTGGCTGGAACCGAAGGCGACCCCAGGATGTTTCTTAACGCACGAGTGGGGGGCCGACCGTGCAGTATGTTAATAGACACAGGAGCCTCAGTATCGATAACCAGCCAAGATCTCCCCCTCACCCGTAGAACAATATGGATTGAAGGGGTGGGAGGGGGAAGATTAAAAGCAACCCTTAGCCAGCCAGTAGAAATAGAATTCGAGGATATGGTCACAGTCAGTCAAATCTGGGTTTGCCCCGAGCAAGGAGACACAATTTGCGGCATAGATCTCCTTAAGGAGCTCGGGGGAGTAATCCACCCCAGAGCTAGCTGCATTGAATGGGCCAAAGGGTCCAAACAGGAAAGATCATCTCAAAATATAGCCATAATTGCCAGTAATAAAGTAATAATACCAGAGTGGGGGGAGAGCCCAGTAGAAACCCTGTGTTCCCTTCACCCTGAAGTGTGGGCAACAGATAAACAAGATTGTGGGCTAGTAAACATGAAGCCTATATCTGTAAAAGAACCAACTCACAAAGCCCACAGGCAGTACCCAATTAAACCGGAAGCCTTAGATGCAGTTAAAGATATAGTCACTAATTTGAAATCCGAAGGGGTGATTAGAAAAACCACCTCCACAACTAATTCCCCAATTTGGCCCGTCAGAAAGCCAGACGGGACCTGGAGGTTAACTATAGACTACACCCACCTTAACCGGGTGACTCCAAAGGCACATCCTATTGTGGCAAGCCTTGCCACTATTCTTAATTTGCTAACACCAGAACATTCAGTATTTTCAGTCCTGGATGTAGCTAATGGATTTTGAAGTATTGCCCTTGCAAAGAAGAGTCAGAAGAAATTTGCATTTACAGTAGGAGACCAGCAGTACACTTGGACCCGAGTACCTCAGGGGTTCCATAATTCTCCCTCCATATTCCACAGGACAATGGCAGAAGTAATAGCACAAGTGCCACAGGGGATACTGTGATACTGCAGTATGTAAATAATTTGCTAATTGCCAGTTCAAATGAAAAGGACCATTTAAAAACCCTAAACAGACTGTTCATGTATCTTCGCGAGGCAGGATTTAAATTAAGCCCGAAGAAAGCCCAATTGCAACAGCAGCAAGTTTTATATCTAGGGCATAACATATCACAGGGAGAAAAGGCACTCACAATAGACAGAAAGCAAGCAATTCGAGGGTTAAAGAAACCACGGACAGTTAAGGAAGTCCGAAAAGTCCTGGGACTCCTTAATTTCTGTAGAACCTATATATCGGAGTACTCAGAGATGGTGGAACCAATTCAAAACCTCACTAGGGGGGGAAAGCCTGCAAATGAGTTAGTAATATGGGGCACAGAGCAAGAGGAGGCATTTATAAAAATAAAACAGGCTTTAGCCTCCGCCCCCAGCCTGGGCTTACCTGATATGCGAAAGCCGTTCCACCTTTACTGTAGCCATAGCGGGACCCAGTATTCTGCAGTACTAACTCAGCTTCACGGAGATAGACAGCGTCGGGTAGCATCCCTATCTACCATAAGACCCCCTGTATCCCAGGGATTACCGGAGTGCGTAGCAGCTCTAGATTGTGCTACGTGGGCTGTGAAAGCTTGTGAATCATACACTTTCATGGGGAAATTAGTGCTTCATACACCCCATACACTTATCGATCTCCTCAACACCGGGCGACTAAGATCTGTAACAGATGCCCGCAGGAGTCAGTGGGAATCAACATTGTGCTTGCAAAACCCTAACTTCTCCATAGTAAGAGACAAGGGAATGAATGTAGCCAAATGTCTGAACATAGAGGGAGAGGTACACGAATGTCTTATAGATAGAGAAGAGGAAGTGTTAGGAAGAATTAAAGAAGAGCCATTAGAGAATCCAGATATAGTTTTGTATGTAGATGGATCAAGAAAGTATGAAAATGGAGTGCCACACACCGGATGGGCAGTGGTACTCAGTAATGGGACGGTGATAGCGTCAGGTCAGATGGAAGGATCAAAGTCAGCACAAGAAGCGGAGCTAACAGCCCTCACAGAAGCTTTAAGAGTGGGGGAAGGCAAGAAGCTCACTGTATATACAGACAGCAGATATGCATTTGGAGTCGTGCATGACTACATGGACGTGTGGTCACGCAGAGGTTTTATAACAACAACTGGCAAGCCGATTAATAATATGGAAGCAGTTCAAAGACTAACAAAAGCTGCCAAACTACCATCAGAACTAGCAGTAGTAAAGATAAAAGCCCACAGTAAGATCTCAAGTGAGGAACAAAAAGGAAATTATTGGGCAGATAAACGTGCCAAAGAAATTGCACAAGCAAGTCCTATTAAGATTTGTGCAGCTAGAGTGCCAGAAGAGGAAGTGAATTTAAGAAAACTATATGCAACCATAAGCCCAGAAGAAAAAAGTAAATTGGAAAAACAAGGCTGTGTATATAAAAATCACCTCTGGTATGGGCCAGGGGGGAAGGAGCTGGTAGCCCCGGAGTGCATACGGGCTCTACTGCTCCATGCCATCCACTCTCCAGCTCATCTGGGGTGGAGACAAATGAGGGCCGCCCTGGAATACTGGTGGTGGCCAGCCATGAAAAAAGATGCTTTACAATTTCTCAAAAGATGTGTGACATGTGCACAAGTGAATGTGGATAGAAGGAAAAAGGTGCCTCTAAATCACCAACCACGACCAGAGGGACCATGGCAAAATTTGCAAATTGATTTTACTGGACCCTTGCCACAAAGCAGAGGGTACACTTACATTTTGGTAATTATTGACACTTTTACCCGATGGTCATTCCCAACCAAGAATTGTACTGCTACAACAGTAGCTCGAATCCTAGCAGAAGAAATAATACCCAGATGGGGTTTACCACTGTCAATAGACTCTGACCAAGGAACTCACTTTACAGGGCGAGTAATGAAGGAGGCATGCAAGGCACTGGGAATAAAGCAAAGATTCCATATACCATACCACCCTGAAAGCTCGGGAATGGTGGAAACAATGAATAGAACAATGAAAACAGCCTTAACAAAAGCAGTACTGGATACAGGAGAAGGGTGGGCTCGTATGCTTCCTGCTGTATTGTACCGAATTAGAGGCAGCCCAAATAGGCTGACTCAATTGACACCCTTTGAGCTAATGACAGGAAGAGCAATGAGAATGCCTAGCACTGTGATCCTCCCTGCGGGGGAGTCAGGGCTTTTTGCAGACAGGCTGCAAAACTACATCAAGGCATTGGACAGAGAGTTGAAGGATTTATACAATCAGGTGAAGGAAAATCAAACCCAGCTGGATGATAATAGCAGTCTGGACAAACCTGCATTTAAAGTTGGGGATTTGGTAATGTGTCGCATTTACCCAGAGGTTAAAGGAATTTTAAAGCCAAGATGGCAAGGCCCTATGAGGGTCCTTCTGACAACTAATACATGTGCAAAGATTGGGGGAAAATTGGGAACATTTTGGCGTCACCAAAATCAGTTAAAATTGTTTAAATCAGTATCTGTCAATACTAACAATATTTCCACAAGTGTCTCCACAGGTGAACAACAAGAGGTAGAATAGGAAGGACTGACGGGTGACCAGGACAACCAGAGCGACCATGGGGAGGCTTCTGCTGTGGCTCCTGCTGTCCCTGTGATGCATGAGGAAGGACGCAAGTCGTGTGCCATGTGTGAAGGGGACTACAAAGTCTTGGGCTATCCCTCATTTGAGCACAATGACATGGCATATTGCCACGATGGCTTGGGAGGAAACACACAGACCTCGATACTGGAATTTGTGTGGGACTTTGTGGGAAAGAAACCAAACACTCATGAAAGATTATGTGCCAATTATACTGACATGGTACCAGTAGAAGTTGGGCCTGCTGAATCAGGATGGGGCTTACCACTTAAAACACGAACGGAGGTAACCCCAAAGGCATGACACACATTTGTTAAACGATGGCTCAAATTAGAATGTCCACGACTGATAACAATTAACTGGGTTATCAGAGACAGAGTGGAACCACCCGACTGTGTGTCATGCCCTGAACAAATCCCTGTTCCAAAACCAGAATAAATAATAATAGGACCAGTCCTACCGGTCCTCACCTCGGTGGTATTCCACACTTACAGGGTCGAGGAGCGTATTCCTTTAGAGGAAATAAACAGACAATGTGCAAAGGTCAGACCTCGAATAAGTAAAAACATTACTAGCCTAACAAACCAAATTGGTCAGCGCTTAGCTAAACAGAAGAGAGGATTACTAGATACCCTTGCAGGATGGTGACCTCCCTGCCAGTATGGAGGAGGGGTCATGTTATTAAAATAGAAGGTGTTGCATACACTGAGGTCGCTGGGAGAGCATTGTATCCTAGTGAATGTTGCACCCATTCTGATAAGGAAATTCTGTGTACATGCCCATATAATGTTCTAACGAATCTGTCTAGGTTCGAAGTGGCCATTACTGAGAAACTGGCGCACACGGAGCTGGTCCAGATGAACGGTACCTACTGGTGTGTGACTGCCCAGAACCACTCCATCGAGCTAAATGGAAAGCCCTGCCCCTCGAGACATCCATCCGTGTGCATGACGGTCCCCCGAAGGTCAACCCTGACTGTTGACGGGACGCGGCTCCACCGTACTCCGCCAATGATGGGTAACCTAACATGGGATCCGGAATGGCACTACGGCAGTAAGTATCTAGAGGAGGGTCTACAGGCCCTGCAGGCGAAGATCGAGGAGTTGGTGGCCGAGGCCCAGAGGCATATTGGGGAAGGCCGTCTGAGGTACACTCAGATAGGAGAAACCGTGGACCAGGCCGATGTGAAGTACTCAAAGGCAAGGAACCAGGCAGTGGAGGTTAAAGCAATGATTATGGGCGATGCCATCTCAGGTGACAAGGTCCCCTGGGGATGGATCTGGGTGTTATTTTGTCAAGTTATGTGGGGATTGTCTATCCTAACATTCCTGATGGTACTGGTGCTTTATCGGCGACTCCGCAGTAGGCTGAGTACATTAAAATTGGTATATTTGACCTGGCGGGTTAGGGAACCCTAGGGTCAAGAGGAGGGACTGAAGCGTTAAAATCCATGTGCGTGTTATATAACAACCTGGTATATATGGATTGTGCCAGCTCTTTTTCAGACCCGAAGTCCAGAGTTTGGTCTGGAGACCAGAGGCCTAACTAATAGTGATCAGCTAAGAGAAAGCTGGGGTAAACAAAATAACATTGCCTTTACTAAGATCTGCTTGGTCAGTAGAAATGCCAGATGTTGAAGCAATAACTGAATAATTATGTTTCATCCAATGTTTCAAATTGAACAAAGGATCCCTGTTCCTATTGTGTTTCTCCTGAAGGGAAAACAGCCTTCCCACAGATCCAACCTTGAGTTTATGAAATATTGGCACATGTCACTATAATGATATGGCACCCTTCCACCTCCCTTCCAAGGGACCAATGCCCTGCCTTAAGACATAAAGGAGACAATCTCTATTTTCATATGTTTTCACTGTTTCTTTGCTTTATCCCCTAGACATGTACCTGTCGGACAATCAAAGGAGTTACTCCGTTCCTATGGACCCCAAATCAGAATTCAACATATATATTTTATACTAATAACATTTTATCAAAGTATTAATCAAATGTTAATTTGCTAACTTGAGACCATGGGCGGAGACATTGTGTAACCTTTTAACCATTGGCTATTGTGCTATCTTGTCTTGCTGCAAAACCTATTCCGGGGTGTGGAACTGCCTACCCCGTCACCTTCCCCCGCCCATGGAAAATCTATATATTTCATTGTAATCAATTGATTGACAGTGTCTCTGAGCCTAATAAGCCAGGTGACACTCCGCCAGCGCTGTGTGTAATAAACCCCTATGCTTTGACCTCTACACGGTGTGGATTTATATCCTTCAAAACGCAAATTTGTCACTACATCTTTCTGTTTAAAGAACAGGAGTACTTGTGGCACCTTAGAGACTAACAAATTTATTAGAGCATAAGCTTTCATGGACTAAAGCATATATGCATCCGAAGAAGTGGGCTGTAGTCCACGAAAGCTTATGCTCTAATAAATTTGTTAGTCTCTAAGGTGCCACAAGAACTCCTGTTCTTTTTGCGGATACAGACTAACACGGCTGCTACTCTGAAACCTATCTTTCTGTTTGTTCGCTTAAAGAAGGTAGATTTCCAGGAAGGCGCTGAGTAATTTTTTTTCTGAAAAGGGGGCGGTAGGCCAAATAAGTTTGGGAACCTCTGGTCTAAAGCCTCCCTTTTTATCTATTAAACGCCTAAGAGATGTACAAGTACTAAACAGCTCATTACAAACAGCAATTGATGCAACAAAACCAGCAGTTGGATTGTTATTTGTAGCAATGGCTCTGGGCTGATCAGAATCAGAGGGGTTGAATCTTTGGCCCAGCTCACGCCCACCCCTGGATATTGCCGTGGTTATGGGTTTGTTTGCCCTTTTTAAAGTTGGTTTCTTATGTGCAGTGGAGGCTTTGGGCTGTTCAGAATTGGAGGTTTTGGCCTCTTTGTGTTGCTTACTCACATCCCCGGATACTCCAACTGCTACAGGGAAGTGTGCCCTTTTTAACGACCGGTCGTTCTGTATAATAAAAGCTCTGGATGTGCTGGGCTGTTCAGAACCAGGGGAAATGGTTTCTTTGTTCCCACCCTTGGAAACTGCAGCTGCTTTAGAGGAAGTTTTCTTGGCCCTTTTGAAAGACCTCTCCTTTGATCTTTCTTCTTGTAGAATAACACTTGATAAATCTGCCAACACTCATAATAAGATGCTTTTAAACATAAACCTGTATGTGTTTTTCCTAACAACAGCAAGCAAAATTAGTTTTTAAATCCCTGCATATGTATATTTCAAAACCTTTACACATAATCAGCTGAAAAACAGCTAAAAATGTAAACAAGCGCAATTTCTGCTTACACCACATGGGTGCAGCACAAGCAAACTTTTTCACAATAAAACCAAAGTGTAAAAAATACAGCAAACTAACCTAGTTTTTAACCAGGCATAGGAAAAAAAATTGTACAATACTTCCAATAAACATACATTTTAAAAAATCAACCCATACCATTTTATTTAAAAAATAATACAGTGATTTTTCAGACTCTAAATGCCTGCACGTTTTTTTTTTCTAAAACTACACGTTCTATTAGTAATATTTCTCTCAAAAAATGTGGATTTATTTAAACTGAAACTTTTCACAAAAAAGGGCTCCCTGATCTCGGTCGGGGTCTGTGCAATGCATGTAACAATGGGGCCCTGAGCTCAGTCAGGGTCTGTGCAGTGCCCAGCTAAATGGGGGCTGTAATAAATATAAAGGGAAGAGTAACAACCTTCCTGTATACAGTACTCTAAAATCCCTCCTGGCCAGAGGCACAAAATCCTTTTACCTGTAAAAGGTTAAGAAGCTCAGGTAACCTGGCTGGCACCTAACCAAAAGGACCAATAAGGGGACAGGATACTTTCAAACTTGGGGTGGGGGAGGAGGCTTTGTTCTGTCTGTTCTGGGTGCTTGCCGGAGACAGATCAAGAAAGCAAGCAATCCAAATCCATTAGAATTAGTAAGTACTAGCAAGGGAATGCTTTAGCTTACTTTTATTTTGGCTTGTGATTTTCTCTGTGCTGAGAGGGACTGGATTCCTGGTTTTCTTTTTGTAACTTTAAAGTTTTGCGCAGAGGGAAATCCTCTGAGTTTTGAATCTGATTGCCCTGTGAGATTATCTTCCATTCTAGAGAGGAACATGTAGGGAAAGTGAATTTCGATGTCATCACTGAGTATTCATGGCAGAACAGTGCTTCTTGGAGCTACACTCATCCAATCAGAGAAGAGAAACAGATGGCCAGTGGCCTATGTGACTGGGAAATCTACACATCTATTAATATGTAACACAGTCTTTCCATCTGTCTGGATCCTAGCACAGGGGCCATTACAACCTGAGCTAAAAGACTCTTAACCTAGGTTGTAGTGCTCTCATCAATGTCTAGGTGATCATGCCACCACCATGGGGTGACAGAGCCACACACTGAGTGGGTGTGGCATACAAATATAGACCAGTGTTGTGAAGAAGTGGGAATGTTCTTGATGTGTTATTTGAATACTGAGTGGGGAGTATTGACCTGGGAAGGTTGCAGGGGAGTTTGGCTGGGACTGCTGGCATTGGGGAAGGGAGGACACTTGAGCATGTAACACGAGAACCCAGGACAGGGGTTGGAGGCCAGGTAACACCTCTGCCCGGGAAACTGGACAAAGGACACAAAGGCTGGGAGAAGAGCCGGGGAGAGGCTGAGTGAGAGGCTGGAGGGAGTTTCAGTTTGGGAGCTGGCTGGAAAATGCAGAGGGCCACCCCGACCAACAGGGCTGTGGCCTCCCCAGGGCCCCCAGATGGACCTAACTAAAGGGGGGGTCCTGTTGTCTGTATCGGCAAGACCTGTTTTGGACTGTGTTCCTGTTGTCTAAATAAACCTTCTTTTTACTGGCTGGCTGAGAGTCACGGTGAATTGCAGGAAGTGGGGGGTGCAGGGCCCTGACTCTCCCACACTCCGTGACAAGTGTATATGACAGAGAAACTGGAATTTGACATTTTCAGGCAATTCAGGTTCATTTCTAAATGGAAGCTAACTATAATAGAAAAAAGGTTTAAAATGGTTAAAATTGAAACAAAATGTTTTGAAATGACTGATACATTTTAATTGACGTGAAGCAATAATTTCTCCCAGATTTTTGGTTGGAGAAAAATTTCAAGATTTCGCCTGATGGGGAAATGTAGTGAAATCTCTAAGATTTCTGTGGCACAGGAAAACCAATTCCTACTGTGATAAGGATAAAATCTAGCTCTTGTGTAGTGCTTTCCATCCATGGGTCTCAAAGGACTTTATAAAGGAGGTCAGTAGCATTATCCCCATTGTGCACATGGGGAAACTGAGGAGAGAGATGCAGCAAATTGCCCAAGGTCATCCAGCAGGCCAGTTGCGGAGCTGGAATTAGAACCCAGGTGTCTTGCATCCCAGTGCACTATCCATTAGGCCACACGGCCTCCCACACTCCAGCAGTGTAAGTTAAGTCCCCCTGGCCAGTATAGCTGATGTAAGGGCTGGGCTCAGACTAGTCCAACCCACCTGCTCAAGGCCTTGTAATCAGCTTTCGGTTATTCCATGAATTTGACTATGTGTGTTGTTCCTTGAGTGAGATCATTCAAGCCAAACCAAACCAGTGAGACAAGTGTTGAGTTTCTAATGCATGTGAAAAACAGCTGAGCCACATTTGCTTGTATTTGAACTATTTAACAGCTGCAGGCATCTTGAGCGGATTATTGGCAGTCTCTCGGATTTTCTTCCTGAACAGAAATCACTGTGATTACCTCAAACTTCTAAGTACGTTTCAAAAACTTACTTGGCCATCGGAAGACATTTTAATGATGAGCGGTCACCGTATGGCCATTGTTTAACTAGATATGGACAGAGTTTTAATCATCCTTAATTTTAATTTCTCTTTGTTTTCCATTTCTGCTGTCTGAAATTGAGAGAAGCAGGTTATGAGGTTGTGTTGTAGCTTTTCCCTTATAGATTACACGAGTATTAGAAATCAGAAATCTGTAGTTCCTTAAGATGAAAGTTTTGAGACCCCTTGAGGTGAAAGGTTGGAGATCCTTTGACGATGAAGGTATTGAGACCTCTTGAAGTGGAGAATTGGAAAACCCTTGAGGTGAAGGGTTGGAGATCTCTTTCGGTGAAGAACTGGAGACCTCGTGAAATGAAGGACTGGAGATCTCTGGCACTTCAGTTCTCACACCTGAGTTGTAAGACTTACACATCTGAACCCTGTGTCACATGTTTACACATACCTCAGGAAATCTCATCCAGCAGAGTTGGAGTGCTGCTGTGGATCTGGCACTTTGCAGTCAGAGCTCTCTGCCCCTCCCCACCCCCTCGGCATCCAGACACCATTCTCATGGGAGGGGAAGGAGGAAGAGGGACCTTAAGAGCCCAACAATTCAAGATGGCTCCACTGCCATTTCCTCCTCCCCTCCTGTGAACAACAGGACAGGACAGCTCCTCCGCTTTGCCCTTCCTGGAGCTCCAGCCTGGCAGAGGAGGGTGAAGAGCCCCTGGAGCCACCCTCCCCAGCCTGGAATGCGGGAGGGGAACCCACTACAGCCCCCCAGCCTGGGAGAGGAATCCAAGAACTGCAGGGGGAGGTTGGAGGAGCAGAACTGCTGGGAATCCATGTCCTTCCTTATTTTCCACTTTGGTTTTTGTTCAATTAGTAGATTGCAGTTGCTGTGTAGTCATGGTTTGGTGTTATTACTCGTATATTAATCAGTTACCAATCTTTCTGTGGTGTCATATTAAAATACAGAAAAACTCACACCCTTGGACAACTTGACTTTTCTGGTATCTCTTGAGGTGACAGATTGGAGGTCCATTAACATAAAGGACTGGAGGTCCCTTGAGATGAGAGACTGGAGGTCCCTTGAGGTGAAGTGCTGACCACTTCTATTGCTCCTTGGTCAGCTGAACCTTCTCTTGAAATGTTACAAACTCTATCTATTATACCAGATATCTTTTCCTTGTCAATAGATAACAAAATTGTTTCCGGGTCAGCTAAGTATTCATCATTTAGGCATTTCTTAAATAATTGCCAGATAGCCTCTTTCTTCCGTTTTAAAATATACTCATGAGCTTTTTGCTCTAGTAGAATCCTGCTTTCAGCTTCATCCACTGTTATCTTTTTTCTGTCGCCCTTCTTGTTGCAGCACATGCAACACCAGTGTACAAAACCGATAAAGACAACAGCCAATATGACACTGAGTCCCGAAATCTTTGAAAAAAATCAATATGTTAAAAATTGTTATATCCCACCAGAAGGGTCTAGAGGACAAATCCTTTTATTTATATTTAGCTACAATGATATCATAGAGTTGAGGCCAGAAGGGACCATTAGCTTTGCCTTCCTTATCTGCATAAACGGGAATCTCGAGTAGGAGTAGAGAGGTTATTATACCTCTGTATCTGGCACTGGTGCGATCGCTCCTATTATCTTATGTCCAGTTCTGGTGCTCACAATTCAAGAAGAATGTTGATAAATGATTAAGGGATTGGAAAACATGCCTTATAGTGAGAGACTCAAGGAGCTCACTCTATTTAGCTTATCAAAGAGAAGATTAAGGAGTGACTTGATCACACTTGTAAGTACCTACCTGGGGAACAAATATTTCATGATGGGCTCTTCAATCTAGCAGGCAAAAGCCTAACAAAATCCAAAGGCCAGAAATTGAAGACAGAGAAATTCAGACTGGAAATAAGGCATTTTAACTCCCCTGGAATATGCAAACAGGAGCTAACAAATTCAGATAATTGCACTCATTGTCTAGCTTCCACCTCTCAAACATGTTTTTTTGTCATGAGTAATCTTATGTATATTGTTTATTCTTTGCCTGAGTTCTACAATCAAGGATGGACATTCCTTTAGAAAGCTGAAGAAATAATGAAACCTCGGCTCACATTGTATAGCAACTGGTGGCAGATCCTAGCTTCCTCTAATTTTTTAATAGAAACTATTTTTCCTGCATAATATAAAACACAAGTGGCTAAATTCTAGAGCCACTCAAGAAAACTGGTTGGATGAAAGCAACACTATTTCATCTCTCAAGGCAGGTGGATTGATGTGGGTTTTCTCCTGTGATGTTCTCCTGGAAGCAGTCAGCATATCTTCCATCCAGAAGAAGGATCACTATCCACAACAGAGCAGGGAAAAAAGCCTTTAAAAAAATGAAACAGACGCTTTTAAACTTGCACTTGTCTGGACAGTAAACAAAACATTTGCATTTGTTGTCATATTCATAGACTTTGTTTTCTCTATCAGAAGGATGTAGACATGCTGTCTGGAAAATTATGCCTAATATAAGCAAAGTCAGAAATGGCATAATGAAATATAAGCTGCTGTAACAACGTCTCCACCCCAGATCTTCTGGGCATTTAAACTCAGATTCCAGTATCTTTTCAAGCACTACCAAAATAAGTGAGTATAACGATGTCGATATAAGAGTAAAATATTTTTTCCATATTTCAATGAAGTTTCTGCCAATTGCCATTTTCCCCTCTGATGAGATTGTCCCCAGCTCAAAGGATATAATGAAGTCTGAAGACTGAGTGAGTACATTCAAATATGTGAACGATTAGGAACCTTGAGTAAGAATGAAAGTGAAAGTAGTGCTTTCCCAAAATAGCTCATGCTCAGCTGTTCCACTGTGATCCCACCTTAGATACACAATTGTTGGCTTGTGTATTAACAAACTGCATAACTACAATTTCCAAAGCAGTCAGATTTCAAATAGTTCAACTAGGGGATCAGAAATCTAATTCTAGTTCTTCGTTACAGTTTATTCCTAACTTCTTAGTGGAGAAGATTTTTTCTGCAATAAACAAATCATTCCTTTATAGGTGTAAAATATGAGGTTTCTGAAACTTACATTAAATCAATCAATAGAGCATTATGTCTCAAAAGAAAGAAGATAACCTTAGCTAAAAGCCCATTATGGTTGAGTGGTGGATTGAATGCAGCAATCGAAAAAATGCAATATATAACAAATGTAAAAAGGGGAAGTAAGCACAATCAACATAAATTAAAAATTATGATGTGTAGAACACTGATAAGGAATCATAGAATATCAGGGTTGGAAGGGACCTCAGGAGGTCATCTAGTCTAATTCCCTGCTCAAAGCAGGACCTCTCCCCAACTATAAAGAAAGCTAAAGACATCAGGGAAAACTACACAGATGGCAGGGCTAGAGGAAATAAGGACTTTTTAAAGTATATTAGGAACAGAAGAAATCATAACAAATATTTCTGTTCTGAATTTGGAAAGAAGTAGGATAATGTTTTTGTGAGGATGCTGAACTACTTTCCAGTCCTTTAGTAATGAAGGAGGATACTAAACAATATCTAATAGTGATAAACATTTTTAAATCAGCAGGCTTGGATAGCTTGCACCCAAGTGTCCTAGAAGAGTTAGCTAAGGAGGCCTTTGGCTCAGTGATGTTAATAAATCTTGGAATCCAAGGGAAATTCCAGAAGACTAGAAGACTGCTAATATTGTGCCAATATTAAAAAATGGTAAGTGAGATGACCTAGTTAAATAGGCTGGTTAATCTAACATTGATCCCTGGAAGAGATGATATAGCAATTGATAAAGAATTAAATGATTGGAATATAATTAATGGCAGTGAAGATGGTTTTATGAAAATAGGCCTCTTTGATCTAGCAATTCAAATTGAAATAAGGATAACCATTGGATAACTCTCAAGGGAAGTGGTGAATTTTGCATCTCATGTGGCTTCCAATCCACACTGGCTGCCGTTCTGGGATATGCTTTAACCAAACACAAATCATGGGGCTTAGTACAGGGTAACTGGGTGAAATCCTCTCTCCTGCCTCCCATGAAAATACCATAACCATTGGGCTAGTTTGGGGCTGACCTCATTCAGTTGTTCCTGTAGAAGCTGTTCCATTTGTATAAATAATTGAATAAGTGGCCAGGCAGTAATTGACTATAGACCAGTGGTTAGGGCAGTCCCCTGTTAGGTGACAGCCCATGGCCAGGTCCCTGCTGTGACAGCTGGTTAATAATTTATACACAGTGGAACAGATATGAGAGGAGAGATGGAGAGGGCACCGTCCCAGCATGCCACCTAGCCTGGTGGTTAGCGCACTCAGCAGCAATGTAGGAGAGCCTCATTGACTTGGCTGCTTTGTGCGGGTCTTCCAGGCAGCAGCGGCAGAAGAAAAGTCATCTGGAAAAAAATCGGAAGCTGATGAAATGATAGGAGGGGGGCTGCTCGGGGTGGGGGTGAAACATTGCACTTTACACTGGCTTGGTTTGTGCAACACCCAGCACAATGAGACCCTAGCCCGGGACAGGGATGTTTAGAGGCTACCACAGAACACACAATAAATCATAATAAAAGGCCTGGAAAAATAAAACAAATACAGCAAAAAATCCCTCGTGACAGGCCTCTCATTAGAAAGTATCAAAGCTCTTATACAACCTAAATGAAGTCTCAACTTCCATTTTACAGTTGAGGAAAATGAGGTACAGAAAAGCAAAAAGGTTAGAATGGAACCTGACTCCATGTGTCGCGCTCTACCACTAAACTGTGCCATCTAACCTCTCTGCACAAACTACTGGGAAATCATTTTAAGTGAACACAACCTACTTTAGGCCTACCCCGCCCTCCTGTATGCTGAGCAGAATGGTTTTATTTTTGCCAGGGCTGGTAAATTTTCATGCTTAATCCCCATGCTGAAATCTCTCACCTGGATGAGATGAGCTCTGACCGGCTTGCTAGCAATACCAGGGCTCTGCTTCATAGAGCCAAAACTCTCCATTAAAAACAATATTGCAATCCCCTAGTGTCGCAGTTCTGAAAACACGACAATGCGAGCCAGGAAATGAAAAGTTACAGGGGTCAGCTACTTCTGTCCCAAACTTAGGCCTCTTCTACACAGTGTGTGTCCTGATATAACTATGCCAGTTGTGGGGGTGATTTTTTTTCCTGCTATACTTATATCAGTATGAACCCTTAGTATGAACTCAGTTTTACTGGTATAAAGAGCTGTAATCTCCTGCCAGTATGGGAATAGGTGTATTTAGGCTTGGAAAAATTCAATTTTGATTGGTAAATGTTGGCTGATTTTACCACGCACACACACGAACCCTGAAAAACGTATTTCCATCGATAATAATCAAAACTTACAACTAGGCAAAGAAGAAAAGTGCTGCTTGAGAACATGTTAGACTCCCATGTTCATGTGTATAAAACATGTTGTGAAAAATGCTGCATACAGCATGGATTTACAGCTCTGCTAAAACAACTGGCTTAGAAATCTTTAGCTTTTTGAATTTTAGCACCATTAAATAGTTATCATCTGACTTCCCCCATGATTTCCTGCCACTATGGCAATTTAAATAGATCACAAGTTTTAAAATGCTTAAAAGCCATAATTCTGCAGAATTGTGAAAATGTAAACTGATAAAAATTAAAAATTTGCTGACAAAAAACCATCAATATTATCTGCCAATGTTATAAAAAAATGAAAATTGAAGGCTGCCAAGCCCAGCTATGCTGGTATACCTGCACCCACGCTAGCTAGGCTGTACTGGATAGTTATACACAACTTACATGTGTAAAAAACCCTTAGCGTCACATCTGTGATGCCATTAGCTGAATTAGCATATGTTTGTGTGCTTAAAATTCTGTTGTTGCAAGTAAAATCAAAGCTTCCTAGAATGACAGAGATAAAGGGGGGGGTGGGCTTTTTAAAGGTATATCTTATTTTGTGCATTTTTGTTAGTGTGTGTCACGGACTCACAGATCGTGCCCACTCCTGGCCCTGTGCAGTCCGTGGGGGGTGCCCCTTTCAGTGCGACAGCCCTTCTCAGGGGTCCATTCTCTCTCGGGGTCAGGACCCTCCACCTCCTGGAGCCGCACTTCTCTGAGCCTTAGCATGTCTGTCTCTCGCCATGGGCCCCCTCAGGGAGTCCACTCGCATCCTGAAGGGGTTGATGCAATCCTGTTCTCTAGACCGGAGTGACCCTCAGCCAGCATAAAACAGGAGGGTTTATTGAGAGTTGAACACAGCACAGGAAACTCTCAGGGCCTCAGGCCTGGCCTCCCTCAGCCCGGCACATCCCAGTCTCTCTGCATCCAGGTGGGCTCTGCCTGCTCCCCCTCTCCAGCCCAGAGCCCCCCTGCTTCCCCGCTGGGCATCTGCTATCCCCGGTCCCAAGCCCCGCCTCTGTCCATTGTCTTCTCTCCAGGTAAACAGGGCCGTAAACTGGGGCCTCCTCTCCTCGCTTCTGTCCTCTGGCTGGAACCGGCTGGTTAGGTCACTGGGTCCTCACTCTGCAGCCCATTGTCCTCCCGCTGGCCAGAACCGGCTGCAACTCCTGAGCTGGGTCTCCGGGTAGGGGTCTCAGGTCACCGGTCGCTGGGGTATCCATCCTCCAGGACGTTGGCTGGGGTCCCAAGTTCCCTCTCTGGTCCTCTGTAACAACAAACTCCCTCTCCCCTCACCTCGTTAAACCAGTAACACCCAGGGAAACTGAGTCCCACCCCCTCCACATGCAAACCATTGAAACCCCACCGAAAATAAGAAAAAAACAAGAAAATCCCCCACTTCGTCACATCGTATCACTGACTGAATGGTTAGTCGTTTTCCCATGATTGTCTGAATCTACTCTGAGGGAGAAAGAACAGAGTTTCATCACATACAACAATAAATGTGATTGTTTAACCACAAGAAACTGGCAAGGAGGACTTGGGTGTGGAACTTATTTTTTCACTCTTCTTGCTTTTAAACTGAATGGATCTCAAGTTTAAAGTCCAAAGGACAGGATACAATTTAGGTGTGGAATTGGGTAAATGGCAGCCTTGGAACCTAAGATATAAACTTCCTTGACAGTACTGGAGATAAGAGACAGAAATATGACATGGTGAATATGTAAACAATATCACATTGCAAATATGACATGTTGAATATGCAAACAATACCACATTACAAATATGACATGGTGAATATGTAAACAATATCACATTACAAATATGACATGGTGAATATGCAAACAATACCACATTGTTATATCTGAGCCTTATTTTCTATCCTGGGTGTGTTTAGGAAGGTAGAGATAACTGGGGTAATTTTTACTCAGTTTAACTAATTCAAAACCCTGGTGCTTAAACCCTTGCGTTCCTCATTGGTCGATCTTGGGTTGTTATCTAAAGTATGTCCTACTGTGAACAAGGAGGGCTCCTAAGAGCTCCGATCTGCAAGATAAGTTAACCTGCTTTTGCGTCACCTCTTCCGCTTATTTGTTATTCTAATTCATCCCACAGTGCAAGAATCATAGAACCAGAGGGTTACAAGGGACCACAAGGATCATCTAGTATAAGAAAGCCACTGGTTTGCCAGGTTTGTGGAGCTTCAGTGGAAGAGAATCTGGGTCCCCTTCTGGCGTGACCCTGAACTGGGTGCATCCAATCCATAGAGTGTTTCACTTCCCACTGAGCCCTGTTGTTAAGTGCTGCAGATGTCATTGCAATGCTGTCAAGGCTGATAGAGTGTTATGGACAATCAGTGCTGCTGTTCTTGGAGCTCCAGTGTTAGCTGCGCGAGCAGAGAATGCAGCGTGCTGATCCAGCAGACCTCAATGCCACTCAGAAAGAAAGACCACAGGCTCGGTTGAGTGGCAAAGGCATTCAGCCAGGTGTATTGTCGACAAAGCATGGTCCTAGTGTCCCATAGGGGCTACAGATACACTAACACAGGTATGCCCGCGACAATGGTACCAGCTCTGTCAGCGCACCAGGATTCTGCCTCGTTGGCTGGACAAAAATGCCCCTCCTAAGACTTCTCCTTTTATACATTGATACAAACAAGTTACGTTTTACACTCCTGACATTGTTAGTTACCACCCTTCTCCTTGTACCTGCTAGTTCGAACAAAACATCCCTTTCCATTATCCTATTATCCCCTCCTTAATATGTAAATACAGATATATATAATTATGCTAAATAATAGGATAACAAAATATTGCATAATATAAGGATAAAGTAAAAATAGCTAAAATGCATCTATACCAAAGACTACACAAGTAATAAAGACTTGGTACAACATAACTCCCTAACTACCATCCATCAGCACAGGTTTATTAATGGCCAAAGCTAGTCCATTTCTCGTCCAATCTGCTCTTGTAATTTTCCCCTTTTTATTGGATAACGCGTACACCAGCACAGTTCAATTAGAGCAATTACTGTTACCGTCAGCACAATCACGAGTATTCTTACTAGAGCACATGTGTCAAACTCAAGGCCCGCGGGCCACATCCGGCCCGCCATACAACTATATCCGGCCCGCGAAATCGTTTTATATATCTGTTTTTAATGGCCCTGTGATATGACGCCCCAATAACACACACTACAAATCCCATGATGCAGTGCAATTGCCGCCAACGGCAAGCCGCGGTTCAAGTTCGCGGTCTGTTGATGTATACAACGCTAATATCAAATCAAAGCTAGACCCCAACAATGGCCAAGAGAAAACTTGATTCTGAAAACCGAGGCTTTCAAAGCCGGTGGGAGAATGAGTATATGTTTACTGAAATTGCAGGTAAACCAGTGTGTCTCCTTTGCGGGAGTAATATCGCTGTAATGAAGGAGTATAACCTAAGACGGCACTACGAGACGAAACATGAGAACAAATTCAAAAACCTGAGCGCAGGACAGAAGCTACAAAAGGTAGAGGAGTTGAAGAAGAATTTGACATCCCAGCAGACGTTTTTCACCAAAGCAAAATCACAAAGTGAAGCTGCTGTGAAAGCAAGTTTCATTGTGGCCGAAGAGATCGCCAAATCAGGACGGCCGTTTACCGAGGGGGAATTCGTAAAGAATTGTATGATGAAAGTGTGCGACGTCCTTTGTCCAGATAAAACGCGAGCGTTTGCAAATGTAAGCCTCAGCAGAAACACTGTTGCTAATCGGGTTTGTGAGATGGCGACTGATTTGAAAACACAGTTGATTGAAAGAGCAAAAGATTTTGTTGCATACTCCCTTGCCGTGGATGAAACTACTGACGCGACTGACACTGCACAGCTGGCGATATTTATCCGTGGTGTGGATTCCAATTTGTGCGTAACAGAGGAAATACTGGACATTAAATCGATGCACGGGACAACGAAAGGAGAAGACATCTTTGGAAATGTATTTCAAAGTGTAACCGACATGAAACTGCCGTGGGAAAAACTCGTTGGACTTACAACAGATGGCGCACCTGCTATGTGTGGTGAAAAAAATGGACTGGTGGGAAGGATGCGCTCAAAGATGCGGGAGGAGAACTGTGCCGGTGAGTTGACAGTGTATCACTGCATCATACACCAGGAATCGCTGAGTGCTAAAGTCCTAAAAATGGATCATGTGATGAACACTGTAACACAAACCGTCAACTTTATCAGAGCCCACGGTTTAAATCACCGCCAATTCCAGTCTTTTCTGCGGGAAATAGATAGCGAGTTTGGCGATATGCCATATCATACGGAGGTTCGGTGGCTAAGTCGGGGAAAAGTTCTCAAAAGACACTTTGAGCTGCGAGAGGAAATCTGCCAGTTCATGGACAGTAAGGGGAAAGACTGCACAGTTCTGCGGGATGAAAAGTGGAAATGTGAGTTGGCGTTCCTGGCTGACATAACGTCGCATCTTAGCGCTTTAAACCTTCAACTCCAGGGACGGGAGCACATAATAACCGATATGCATGATGCAGTGAAGGCATTTCAAGTGAAGCTGCGCTTATGGGAGACACAAATGCACCAATGCAACTTGTCTCACTTTCCCTGTTGCCAAGTAATACGGAACCAAGAAAGTGCCACAGTTTTCCCAAATGCCACCTTTGCTGAAAAACTCAGCGCGCTGCGCACTGAGTTCGCAAGGCGCTTCAGTGACTTTGAGGCACAGAAAAGTAACTTCGAGCTGCTTCGCAACCCATTTGCAGTCGATGTGGAAACCGCACCTGTAGAAATGCAGATGGAGCTGATAGAACTGCAATGTAACGGGACACTGAAGGCAAAGTACGACACTGCGGGGCCAGCACAGTTCACTCGCTTCATTCCTGAAGCGATGCCGCAGCTCCGCCAACATGCGGCTCGAATCCTGTCCATGTTTGGCAGCACATATCTGTGCGAGCAGCTGTTCTCTGTGATGAAAATTAACAAAACGTCACACAGGAGTCGCCTCACTGATGAACACCTGCAATCGATCCTGAGAATCTTCACAACACAGAACCTAACCCCAAACATAAACGAACTTGTTGCAAAGAAAAGACTCCAAGTATCAGGCTCTGACTAAATAGGACAAGAAAATGGAATGTTATGATTTGTTATGATTATACTTTTGCTTTAAATTCAATTTTTTATTTATATTTTCAGATTTTTTAATATTCCAGCATGTACAGATTTTGAATGTATTGTATTGACAGGATATTTTTTTATGAAGAGCAAAATATTTTAAGTTGAAATGTATTTATTTTGGAATGATATCCTGTATTTTGGTTCATATTAATGGTTAAAAAACATAAATATTTAGTCTGTTAAATAAATGGTTATACTGTTCGGCCCGCGAGTTTTGAGTTTTGGCCCCCTGTGCAATTGAGTTTGACACCCCTGTACTAGAGGATGGAAAGTGATTTCCTCTGTAATGGCTCATCAAGGTGTGGTCACCTGCTCTTGAACCCTTTGGATACCCTGCGTTTATTGGCAAATAAGATTGACTATGGGAACCAAAGCTTCCATTGTGCATGCCACTTGCTCATGTATTTGTAGGTGTCATTTCATAATGGGTGGAAACAGACTAGTTAATAGGATGCTTAGATTGTCAGGAGGAGTAATGACCTGAGAGAGTGTGCCCCCATCACATGTCGGCTGGAAAGCGTGAGTTCCCATCTGGATTGTACTGGTTATATGTAGACAAAATCCAGCTAAGTTTCCTGGACAGGTATTTCCCTGCACTGTGAAACTGGAATATCCAAAGGCAATGTCCTTGAGCTGTATTACCTCTTTCATGAGTCCATTTTTCACCAATCAAGCCCAGCCTTTTTCTCCACTACTGACTGGGACAGTGACATAGCACTCCCAGAGCCACCATCCACGGCTTTTGGAACAGCATCTTGATTGATTTCAAAGCCTGTCTCAGTTGTGAGGCGAACACTAGGGTAATGCTGTATATATGTGTCACTGGGGTCCTGCAGGGCCGCACTGGGGTTGCTCAATTAGGGCAAACTGCAAAGAATGGGGCAGACAATCCCCCAAACTGGTGGTTATTCCAATACTTGGATTTACCAAGCCAACAATAAAAACAGCTCCCACAACAAGCCCTACTTGTTACCCAGAAGCCAAAAACTCAGTTCCCTTATAGCAACCCAGCTTTGGGCTTCCTCCCAGACAGCCAAGCAAATATGGTGAGGATTACTGAAACTCTTGTTCATCATATAAAAAGTTCTACCAGTCCCAAAGGATCAGACTCATCACCCACCAGGTCACTAAATAGTTCAGATCTTACCCAAATACACATGCACAGACAATTCTTATTAACTAAACTGTTGGGGTATCGTCTGTCTTCAGACATGACCAACGGACACACAGAAACACACGGAGACTGGAGTCTTCAGTTATGGCTGGGTTTATTGTGGCAGAAGCTCAGCTACACCCTGCAGAAGCATAGCTGTACCACCCATTTACCTCGACCACATCCCAAGGAGTGAGCCCCAAGATCATAGAGTCATAGAAGATTAGGGTTGGAAGAGCCCTCAGGAGGTCATCTAGTCCAACCCCCTGCTCAAAGCAGGACCAATCCCCAACTAAAACATCCCAGCCAGGGCTTTGTCAAGCCAGGCCTTAAAAACCTCTAAGGAAGGAGATTCCACCACCTCCCTAGGGAACCCATCCCAGGGCTTCACCACCCCCCTAGTGAAATAGTGTTTCCTAATATCCAACCTAGACCTCCTCCACTGCAACTTGAGACCATTGCTCCTTGTTCTGTCATCTGCCACCACTGAGAACAGCCGAGCTCCATCCTCTTTGGAACCCCCCTTCAGGTAGTTGAAGGCTGCTATCAAATCCCCCCTCACTCTTCTCTTCTGCTGACTAAATAAGCCCAGTTCCCTCAGCTTCTCCTCATAAGCCATGTGCTCCAGCCCCCTAATCATACAATCAGTAGCCATTATATTCATAAATATTTCAAAACATAAAGTTTGCAAATGACACTTAACCGGTGGGGGAGGTAGATATGCTGGAGGGTAGGGATAGGGTCCAGAGTGACCTAGACAAATTGGAGGATTGGTCCAAAAGAAATCTGATGAGTTTCAACAAGGACAAGTGCAGAATCCTGCACTTAGGATGGAAGAATCCCAAGCACCACTACAGGCTGGCAGGGCCGGCTCTAGGTTTTTTTGCTGCCCCCAGCAAAAAAAATGTTGGCTGCCCCCCACCCCAGCCCTGGGCTCCCCCTCCCAACCTCCATGCTGCCCCAGCCCTGGGTTCTCCCCCCCCACACCCACACCCCCTGCCGCCCCAGCGCTGGGCTCCCCCCTTTTCCCCCCACTAGTGCCCTCCCCCCACCCTAGCCCTGGGCTCTCCCCCCAACCTGCACCCTCCTGCTGTCCTAGCCCTGGGTCACTGGTAACTCGCTCCCAGGGCGGGTCATTCAGCAGGAATTTTGGATGTGCACAGAACACAGACAGGATTGGTTCCCATATGTTTACAGAATTGCAGTAAAGTGGAACAATTTTCAGCTTGTGTGACTGGAGGATATCTGGATGCATAGTATAAGACTGTCCTACATAAATGAGGAAACCTTGAGGAGCCTTTATTATTCTTTTGTTCCTTTCTTTCTATGGGGAATTTGCCAATGCAATATCACTGTCTTCCTTTTAAACAAATAAAACTAAAAAGAAAAAAGAAAAAGCAAACCACTGGGAAGCATTTCTTGCTCAATTTTATCCTACTTTTTCTACAGCAAGTTACAGTGGATCAGTATATTTGATCTGGGAGAAATGAAGTAACAGCTGCCCGAATTGAGCTTGAGCACTCCTGAATTTTGAGGGTGTTCAAATCCGGAAGGCAGGTGCTAGATTCCCTTTCTGAATATTAACTAAATCTGGAAGGAAAAGTCAATTTCCGCTTCCATGGCTCAGAAGTGGAAATCCTCCTACGTGCCTGGTACTGTATCTAAAGCTGCCTAGTCTAGTAGAGCCTCCCCTCCCTTACTTTTCATTTTAAATTCTAGTGGGGTCTACATACCTCCCTTGCTAGGCTTCAGATAGAGAGGGGCACTATCCATTTAGTCCACCCAATTCCTTCTTTGGGGACTGCAAGGTGAGGTCACACCAGTATCCCTAATCCAGTCTGGGGAAGTCTTCTGAAGGGGATATCTGGGCCAAAGCCTTCTACTCCTTGGGCATAAGTTGTTCCCCATTCACAGGGCCACCCCTTTCAACTCACAACAAGCTGCAGCATGAGGTCTCAGCTACCTCACTCCCTACCCCTCCCTTTCCTGTTGATAGCTGCCAAGGGAATGCTGGGAACCGTAGCTCTTTCCCTGCTCCAGGGCTGGCTCTATAGGCAGGGAGCTAGGCAAGGAACTACAGCTCCCAGGGTCCTGTGGGTTCTCAGCTCCCAGGCTGGATACCCAGCTGCTCTGTGGCTCTGCTTCTGGAGAGGAGGAGGAAGTGAGTTAAAAAAAAAGGATGGCCCAAATGCTGCCCCCTGCAAATGTGTCGCCCAAAGCACCTGCTTCTTTTGCTGGTGCCTAGAGCCAGCCCTGCAGGCTGGGGACCAACTGGCTAAGAAGCAGTTCTGCAGAAAAAGACCTGAGGATTACAGTGGACAAGAAGCTGGATATGAGTCAGCAGTGTGCCCTTGTTGCCAAGAAGGCTAACAGCATATTGGGCTGCATTCGTAGGAGCATTGCCAGCAGATCGAGGGAAGTGATTATTCCCCTGTATTCGGCACTGGTGAGGCCACATCTGGAGTATTGTGTCCAGTTTTGGGCCCCCCAATACAGAAAGGGTGTGGATAAATTGGAGAGAGTCCAGCAGAAATCTTGGAGAGCTAAACTCCACCGAAGAAGTTTTTTGTTATTCCCCTTGGCAGTATGAAGCCACTGTAGCGCAGCATGGTCTGTTTGTAGTTGGAAACGCCGTCCCCAAACATATGGGCGTAGCTTTTCCAGCGCGTACACAATGGCGTAGCATTCCTTTTCGCTGATTGACCAGGGACTTTCCCTCTCAGACAGTTTCTTGCTGAGAAACATGAAAGGATGGAATTCTTGATCCGGTCCTTCCTGCATTAAAATTGCTCCCACGCCCCGCTCGGACGCATCTGTGGTTACTAGAAACAGTTTGTCAAAGTCTGGGACCCTTAGCACAGGGTCAGACATGAGTGTCGCCTTAAGCTGGTTAAAGGCCTTTTGACACTCATCAGTCCACTGAACTGCATTTGGCTGTTTCTTTCTGGTTAGGTCTGTCAGCGGGGTGGCGATTTGGCTGTAGTGTGGTACAAATCGCCTATAATATCCGGCCAAGCCTAAGAAGGATTGGACCTGTTTCTTTGACTTTGGAACCGGCCACTTTTGGATAGCATCCACTTTGGCCTGTAGGGGATTTATAGTTCCTTGACCCACCTGGTGCCCCAGGTAAGTCACTCTGTTTTGGCCTATATGACACTTTTTAGCCTTAACAGTTAGTCCTGCCTGCCGGTTGCACTCTAAGACTTTTCCCAGGTTCTCCAGGTGTTCTGTCCAAGAATCAGAAAAAATGGCCACATCATCGAGGTAGGCAACTGCAGATTCTCCCAATCCCGCTAGGAGACCATCTACAAGTCTTTGCAAGTTGGCGGGTGCATTTCGCAACCAGAAAGGGAGTACATTGAATTCATACACCCCTGCCTGGGTGACGAAGGCTGACCTTTCCTTTGCGGGTTCATCTAGTGGTACTTGCCAGTACCCTTTGGTTAAGTCTAAAGTAGAGATGAATTGGGCATGTCCCAATTTCTCCAATAGCTCATCTGTGCGTGGCATTGGATAGTTGTCAGGACGAGTTACAGCATTTAGCTTATGGTAGTCCACGCAAAAGCGTACTTCCCCATCTGGTTTGGGAACTAGAAGCACTGGAGATGCCCATGCACTGTTAGAGGGGCGGATTATACCCATCTGTAGCATGTCCTGGATCTCCCTTTGTATAGCAGTTTGGGCATGAGGTGACTCCCGGTAGGGTGGGGTTCTAATTGGGTGAGCATTACCTGTGTCAATGGAGTGGTATGCCCGTTCAGTCCGTCCTGGAGTGGCTGAGAAAATTGGTGCAAAGCTTGTGCACAGCTCCTTGATCTGCTGTCGCTGCAGACATCCAAGGGTCGCAGAGAGAGTCACCTCTTCCACGCCACCATCCCTTTTTCCTTCGTAGTAGTCACCTTCAGGCCACTCCGCGTCATCTGTTTCCTGGGCTGTAAACTGGCAAACGTTTAATTCTCTGGAATAAAAGGGCTTAAGAGAATTAACATGGTATACCTTAGGCTTTATGTTGGAGGTGGGGGAGGCTATGAGATAGTTAACAGCCCCTAGGCGTTCCTGGACCGTGAATGGTCCTTCCCACGACGCTTCCATTTTATGGGCCTGGAGCGGCTTTAAGACCATGACTCTGTCTCCTACTTTGAAGGACCGTTCTCTGGAATGTTTATCATACCAGGCCTTTTGATCTTCCTGAGCATCCTTTAGCAAGGGCTAAAGAGTGTCGGAGGGTGCTTTGTAGGTTGCTTACAAAGTCTAGAACGTTAGTTCCTGGAGAAGGCGTAAACCCCTCTCATTGCTGCTTCACCAACTGTAATGGCCCCTTAACCTCGCGGCCATAGACAAGTTCAAATGGTGAAAACCCTAAACTGGGCTGTGGTACAGCCCTGTAGGCAAAAAGCAACTGCTGCAATACTAGGTCCCAATCATTGGAATGTTCATTTACGAATTTACGTATCATGGCCCCCAAGGTTCCATTAAACCTCTCCACCAGGCCATTGATTTCATGGTGGTAAGGGGTGGCAACCAAGTGATTCACCCCATGAGCTTCCCACAGCTTTTTCATGGTCCCTGCCAGGAAATTAGTTCCCGAATCTGTAAGGATGTGGGAGGGCCAACCTACCCTGGCAAAAATGTCTGCTAATGCCTGGCACACACTTTTAGCCCGGGTGTTGCTTAAGGGTACTGCTTCCGGCCATCGGGTAGCAAAATCCATGAAAGTCAGTATGTACTGCTTTCCTCTGGGTGTCTTCTTTGGGAAAGGACCCAGAATATCCACAGCTACTTGCTGAAATGGGACCTCGATTATGGGTAGTGGCTGGAGAGGGGTTTTAACCTGGTCTTGGGGCTTTCCCACTCGTTGGCACACCTCACAAGACCGGACATAATTAGCAACATCCTTGCCCATTCCCTCCCAGTGGAAGGACTACCCCAACCAGTCTTTGGTTCTGTTCACCCCAGAATGGCCACTGGGATGATCATGGGCTAAGCTCAAGAGCTTTACCCGATACTTAGTGGGAACTACCAACTGTCTTTGAGGATGCCAGTCTTCCTGGTGCCCACCAGAAAGAGTCTCCTTGTATAAAAGTCCTTGTTCTACAACAAACCGGGATCGGTTAGAAGAGCTCAGAGGTGGTGGGGTGCTCTGTGCCACCGCCCAAGCTTTCTGAAGGCTGTCATCTGCTTTCTGCTCGGCCTGGAACTGTTCCCTTGATGCTGGAGACATCAGTTCCTCCTTGGACTGTGGACTGGGGCTTGGTCCCTCTGGAAGCAATTCAGGTGCTGGGGCTGTTTCCATTGACTGTGAACCGCTGTCCGCTGGTGCACTATGTGGTATTTCAGGCTCTGGCTGAGCCTCTTGGGTAGGGTTATCTGCTGCTTCTGCCAGTTCAGGCTCGCTGGTGCCCTCTGGCGCTGGACTCAGTGCTGGCAATGGTTCTGGTGCTGGTTGCATTGCCAGTTCCGGTTCTGGGACTGGCTTTGGCTGGGTCTCTGGGATTGAATCCACTATGGCTGTTGCAGTCGTTGGCAGGGGATCCGGTTCCACCACCTTTGTTTGGGTCTCTGGTAACACAGATGGGGCCCTGGTGGACGGCTCAGGAACAGGGATGGGGGTGAAAGCTTGCTTAGCCTGGCTGCGGGTGACTATTCCCACCCTCTTGGCTAGCTTCACCTGGTTGGCCAAGTCTTCCCCCAGCAGCATGGGGATGGGATAATTGTCATAGATTGCAAAAGTCCACATTCCTGACCAGCCCTTGTACTAAACATGCAACTTGGCTGTAGGCAAGGTTACAGACTGTGACATGAAGGGTTGAATTGTCACTGGAGCCTCCGGGTTGATGAGTTTGGGGTCCACTAGGGATTGGTGGATAGTTGACACTTGTGCCCCAGTGTCCCTGCAAGCGATAACCTTCTTTCCACCCACTCTCAAGGTTTCCCTTCGCTCCAAAGGTATGAGAGAGGCATCTGGGTCTGGGGATCTTTGGTGTGATTGGGGTGTAATGAACTGTAATCAGTTGGGGTTCTTGGGGCAGTGAGCCTTTATATGTCCCAGTTCATTACATTTAAAACATCGCCCTGCTAAGGTATCACCGGGGCGATGTTGGTTGGTGGAGACTGGTGTGGTGGGGTGAGAAGGCGTCTGGGGTTTCCCTTGGGATGTGGGTGGGGCCTTGGGTTGTCCCCGGTGGTAAGGTTTTGTTTCAGCTTGCCCCTTCTGATATTCGCTCCAACTGCTACTAGTTTTTTTCCTTTCTGCCACCTCCACCCATTTGGCTCCAATCTCCCCCGCCTCAGTTACAGTTTTGGGCTTCCTATCTAGGATGTACCTTTCTATTTCCTCAGGAACACCCTCTAAAAACTGCTCCATTTTTACTAGGGAAACCAGATCTTCCAAAGATTTAACATTTGCTCCTGATATCCAGGCATCACAATTTTTGTCAATGTGGTAGGCATGTCGGGTAAATGACACGTCTGGTTTCCACCTTAGGGCTCTGAACCGCCGACGGGCATGCTCGGGTGTTAGCCCCATTCTGAGTTTGGTCTTGTTTTTAAAAAGTTCATAACTGTTCATGTGTTCCTTAGGCATTTCAGCCGCCACCTCTGCTAAGGGTCCACTGAGCTGCGGCCTCAGCTCTACCATGTACTGGTCTGTAGTGATGCTGTATCCAAGGCAGGCCCTTTCAAAATTTTCTAAGAAGGCCTCAGTATCATCATCTGCCTTGTAGGTGGGGAATTTTCTGGGATGGGAAGTGGTACCTGGAGAGGGGTTGCTAGGATTGGCTGGTATATCTGGCCTAGCCCTTGATATATCAAGTTCATGATTCCTCTCTTTTTCCCTCTCCTCCATCTCTTTTTCTTTCAGTTCCATAGCTCTCTTGTGGGCCTCCTCTTTGGCTTTCTCTTCTCTTTCATGGGCCTCCTCTTTGGCTTTCTTTTCAGCTTCTTGCTCGAGTTTTTTTAATTGAAGCAGTCTCTGATTTTTTTTTTCATTTTCTTCTACTTCTAGTCTGGCCAGTTCTAGTTTGTTAGCTACTTCTTTGGTAGTCATTTTCCTGTTTTCTTGTGCTGGGCCACACCCCTCTGCAGTTGACTGAAACTGGGATGCACTCAGCTTAAGCTGCTGCTGAGGTAACAGAGACTTTCTAACTAGCTATCCCCGAGAGGTAGAAAGAAAGAAAAAACAATTCAGCTTGTAAATTCCTTTTACCAGCTGTTTGCTCACTGATTGAACCCTTCTCTTAACAAAGACCCTTGTTAAAAAAAAACTTAACACCTCTGCCTTCAGGCAAGGCGAGATAAGATATACATCTACCTTCAGCTCTGGTTTCCAAGCAGCTAGAAAGGAGGGAAAAAAATCTTACTGGCTTTTGGTTTAAAATGATCCCACCACTCTGCCACCATGTCAATGCTGCTTCCCCACTCTGAACTTTAGGGTATAAATGTGGGGGCCTGCATGAAAACTTCTAAGCTTAACTACCAGCTTAGATCTGGTCCGCTGCCACCATTCCCAAATGGATTCCCTTCCCTAGGAAGCCTTGAGAAACCTTTCACCAATTCCCTGGTGAATACAGATCCAAACCCCTTGGATCTTAAAACAAGGAGAAATTAACCATCCCCCCTCCTTCCTCCTACCAACTCCTGGTGAATACAGATCCAACCCCCTTGGATCTAAAAACAAGGAAAAATCAATCAGGTTCTTAAAAAGAAGGCTTTTAATTAAAGAAAAAGGTAAAAATCATCTCTGTAAAATCAGGATGGAAAATAACTTTACAGGGTAATCAAACTTAAAGAGCTCAAAGGACCCCCCTCTAGTCTTAGGTTCAAAGTTACAGCAAACAGAGATAAACACTCTAGTAAAAGGTACATTTACAAGTTGAGCAAACAAAGATAAACTAACACGCCTTGCCTGGCTGTTTACTTACAAGTCTGAAATATGAGAGACTTATTCAGAAAGATTTGGAGAACCTGGATTGATGTCTGGTCCCTCTCAGTCCCAAGAGCGAACAACCCCCAAAACAAAGAGCACAAACAAAAGTCTCCCCCCCCCCCCCCAGATTTGAAAGTATCTTGTCCCCTTATTGGTCCTTTGGGTCAGGTGTCAGCCAGGTTACCTGAGCTTCTTAACCCTTTACAGGGAAAAGGATTTTGGAGTCTCTGGCCAGGAGGGATTTTATAGTACTGTACACAGGAGGGCTGTTACCCTTCCCTTTATAGTTATGACAGTGACGCTAAGGGTTTATTACACACGTAAGTTGTGTATAACTATCCAGTACAGCCTAGCTAGCGTGGATGCAGTTATACCAGCATAGCTGGGCTTGGCAGCATTCAATTTTCATTTTTTATAACATTGGCAGATAATATCGATGGGTTTTTGTCAGCAAATTTTTAATTTTTATCAGTTTACATTTTCACAATTGTGCAGAATTATGCCTTTTAGCATTTTTAAACTTGTGATCTATTTAAATCACCATAGTGGCAGGAAATCATGGGGGAGGTCAGATGATAACGATTTTTGGTGCTAAAATTAAAAAAGCTAAAGATTTCAAGTCAGTTTTAGCAGACCTGTAAATCCATGCTGTATGCAGCGTTTTTCACAACAGGTTTTATACACATGGACGTGGGAATCTAACATGTTCTCAAGCAGCACTTTTCTTTCTTTCCTTACCTGTAAGTTTTGATTGTTATCGATGGAAATATGTTTTTCAGGGTTCATGTGCGTGCGTGGTAAAATTAGCTTTCACCAACATTTACCAGTCAAAATTTTTCCAAGCCTAAGTACACCTAGTCCCATACTGGCAGGAGATTACGGCTCTTTATACCAGTAAAACTGACTTCACACTAAGGGTTTATACTGGTATAACTTTAGCAGGAAAAAAAAATCACCCCCACAACTGGCATAGTTATATCAAGACACACACAATGTGTAGAAGAGGCCTAAGTTTGGGACAGAAGTAGCTGATCCCTGTAACTTTTCATTTCCTGGGGATTGGTCCTGCTTTGAGCAGGGGGTTGGACTAGATGACCTCCTGAGGTCCCTTCCAACCCTGATATTCTATGATTTTATGATTGTCTTGTTTTCAGAACTGTGACACTAAGGGACTGCAATATTGTTTTTGACTGAGAGTTTTGGCTCATGCAGGCGAGAGATTTCAGTGTGAGGATTAAGCATGAAAATTTACCAGCCCTGGCAAAAATAAAACCATTCTGCTCAGCATACAGGAGGGCGGGGTAGGCCTAAAGTATGTTGTGTTCACTTAAAATGACTTCCCAGTAGTGTGTGCAAAGAGGTTAGACGGCGTGGTTTAGTGGGAGAGAGCGACACATGGAGTCAGGTTCCTTTCTAACCTTTTTGCTATTCTGTACCTCATTTTCCTCAACTGTAAAATGGAAGTTGAGACTTCATTTACATTGTATAAGAGCTTTGATACTTTTTAATGAGAGGCCTGTCATGATGGATTTTTTGCTGTATTTGTTTTATTTTTCCAGGCCTTTTATTTTGATTTATTGTGTGTTCTGTGGTAGCATCTAAACATCCCTGTCCCTGGCTAGGATCTCATTGTGCTGGGTGTTGCACAAACACAGAGCATAGACATAGCCCCCCATCAAAGGGCTGACAATCTCAGAAATGCCTGTTCTCGTTATCATTGATTATAACATTTGCCAGTTGAGCTTAGAACAAAGTAGACCATTTGAACCTTTAAAGGGATGCTTTCAGGTGGAAACCAAGCCAGTGTAAAGTGCAATGTTTCACTTCCAGCCCTGAGCAGCTCCCACTCCTATCATTGCATCAGCTTCCAATATTTTTCCAGTTGATTTTTCTTCTGCCACTGCTGCCTGGAAGACCTGCACAAAGCAGCCAAGTCAATGAGGCTCTCCTACATTGCTGCTGAGTGCACTAACCACCAGGCTAGGTGGCATGCTGGGACGGTGCCCTCTCCATCTCTCCTCTTGTATCTGTTCCTCTGTGGATAAATAATTAACCAGCTGTCACGGCAGGGACTTGGCCATGGGCTTTCACCTAACAGGGGACTGCCCTAACCACTGGTCTATACAGTCAATTACTGCCTGGCTACCTATTTAATTATTTATACAAATGGAACAGCTTCTACAGGAACAACTGAATGAGGTCAGCCCCAACCTAGCCCAAAGGTTAGGGTATTTTCCTGGGAGGCAGGAGAGAGTATTTCACCCAGTTACCCTGTACTGAGCCCCATGATTTGTGATTGGTTAAAGCATGTCCCAGAAAGGCAGCCAGTGTGGATTGGAAGCCGCATGAGATGCAAAGTTCACCACTTCCCTTAAGAGTTATCCAATGGTGATCCACTGGAAATGGGTGCCTTATTTGAATTTGAATTGCTAGACCAAAGAGACCTATTTTCATAAACCTATCTTCACTGCCACTAATTATATTCCAATAATTTAATTCTTTATCAATTGCGGTATCATCTTTTCCAGGGATCAATGTTCGGCTAACCAGCCTGTTTAACTAGGTCATCTCACTTTCCATTTTTTAATATTGGCACAATATTAGCAGTCTTCGAGTCTTCTGGAATTTCCCTTGGATTCCAAGATTTATTAAAATTAACATCGTTGAGCCAGAGACTTCCTTAACCAACTCTTTTAGGGCTCTTGGATGCAAGTTATCCAAGCCTGCTGATTTAAAAATATTCATCACTATTAGATATTGTTTAGAATCATAGAATCATAGAATATCAGGGTTGGAAGGGACCTCAGGAGGTCATCTAGTCCAACCCCCTGCTCAAAGAAGGACCTAATCCCAACTAAATCATCCTATCCAGGGCTTTGTCAAGCTTGACATTAAAAACCTCTAAGGAAGGAGATTCCACCACCTCCGTAGGTAACCCATTCCAGTGCTTCACCATCCTCCTAGTAAAAAAGTTTTTCCTAATATCCAGTCTAAATCACTGAGAACAGTCTAGATCCATCCTCTTTGGTACCCCCTTTCAGGTAGTTGAAAACAGCTATCAAATCCCCCCTCATTCTTCTCTTCTGCAGACTAAACAATCCCAATTCCCTCAGCCTCTCCTCATAACCCATGTGCTCCAACCCCCTAATCATTTTTGTTGCCCTCCGCTGGACTCTTTCCCGATTTTTCCACATCCTTCTTGTAGTGTGGGGCCCAAAACTGGACACAGTACCCCAGATGAGGCCTCACCAATGTCGAATAGAGGGGAACGATCATGTCCCTTGATCTGCTGGCAACACCCCTATTTATACAGCCCAAAATGCTGTTAGCCTTCTTGGGAACAAGGGCACACTGTTGACTCATATACAGCTTCTCATCCATGGTAACCCCTAGGTCCTTTTCTGCAGAACTGCTGCCTAGCCACTCGGTCCCTAGTCTGTAACAGTGAATGGGATTCTTCCGTCCTAAGTGCAGGACTTTGCAGTTTAGTGTCATCTGCAAACTTGCTGAGAGTGCAGTCCACGTCATCCTCCAGATCATTAATGAAGATATTGAACAAAACCTGCCCCGGGACCGACCCTTGGGGCACTCCGCTTGAAACCGGCTGCCAACTAGACATGGAGCCATTGACCACTACCCGTTGAGCCCGACGATCTAGCCAGCTTTCTATCCACCTTATAGTCCATTCATCCAATCCATACTTCTTTAACTTGCTGGCAAGAATACTGTGGGAGACCGTATCAAAAACTTTCCTAAAGTCAAGGAATAACGTGTCCACTGCTTTCCCCTCATCCACAGAGTCAGTTATCTCCTCATAGAAGGCAATTTGGTTAGTCAGGCATGACTTGCCCTTGGTGAATCCATGCTGACTGTTCCTTTCCTCTCCTCAAAGTGCTTCAGAATTGATTCCTTGAGGACCTGCTCCATGATTTTTCCAGGGACTGAGGTGAAGCTGACTGGCCTGTAGTTCCCCGGATCTTCCTTCTTCCCTTTTTTAAAGATGGGCACTACATTAGCCTTTTTCCAGTCATCCGGGACCTCCCCCGATCGCCATGACTTTTCAAAGATAATGGCCAATGGCTCTGCAATCACATCCGCCAACTCCTTTAGCACCCTCGGATGCAGCGCATCCGGCCCCATGGACTTGTGCTCATCCAGTTTTTCTAAATAATTTTAGCATCATCCTTCATTACTAAAGGACTGGAAAGTAGTTCAGCATCCTCACAAAAACATTATCCTACTTCTTTCCAAATTCAGAACAGAAATATTTGTTAGGATTTCTTCTGTTCCTAATATACTTAAAAAAGTCCTTATTTTCTCTAGCCCTGCCATCTGCGTAGTTTTCCCTGATGTCTTTAGCTTTCCTTATCAGTGTTCTACACATTATAATTTTTAATTTATATTGATTGTGCTTACTTCCCCTTTTTACATTTGTTATATATTGCATTTTTTCTATTGCTGCATTCAATCAACCACTCAACCATAATGGGCTTTTAGCTAAGGTTATCTTCTTTCTTTTGAGACATAATGCTCTACTGATTGATTTAATGTAAGTTTCAGAAACCTCATATTTACACCTATAAAGGAATGATCTGTTTATTGCAGAAAAAATGATCTCCACTGAGAAGTTAGTGATAAACTGTAGTGAAGAACTAGAATTAGATTTCTGATCCCCTGATCCTTGAATTGTTTGAAATCCGACTGCTTTGGAAATTGAAGCTATGCAGTTTGTTAACACATAAGCCAACAATTGTGTATCTAAGGCAATATCACAGTGGAACAGTGAACATGAGCCATTCTGGGAAAACACTAGTTTCACTTTCATTCTTATGGTCCGTAATCGTTCACATATCTGAATTTACTCACTCAGACTTCAGACTTCACTTCACTTCACTTCAGACTTTGAGCTGGGGACAATCTCATCAGAGGTGAAAATGACAATTGGCAGCATCTTCATTGGAATATGGAAAAAACATTTTACTCTTATATCAATGTCGTTATGCTCACTCATTTTGGTAGTGCTTGAAAAGATAATGGAATCTGAGTTTAAATGCCCAGAAAACCTGACGTGGAGAGTTTGTTACAGCCTGGTCTATTTCATTATACCAGCTCTGACTTTGTTTATATTAGGCATAATTTTCCAGCCAGGGTGTCTATGCCATTGTTATAGAGCAAACGATTTCTGCGACTTTGACAAAAAATGCTGTACAGACAAGTGCAAGTGTGACTGTGGCTGCTGTTGCATTATTTTAAAGGCTGTTTTCCCTGCTCTGTTGTGGATAGTGATCCTTCTTCTGGATGGAAGATATGCTGACTGCTTCCGGGAGAACATCACAGGAGAAAACCCACGTCAATCAATTACTGCTTATCAGATTTTCCAGGTAAGATCCACCTGCCTTGAATGAGGAAATAATTTTGCTTTCATTCAGCCAGTTTTCTTGAGTTGCTCTAGAATTTTGCCACTTGTGTTTTATATTATGCAGGAAAAATAGTTTTTATTAAAAAATTAGAGGAAGCTAGGATCTGCCACCAGTTGCTATACAATGTGAGCCGAGGTTTCATTATTTCTTCAGCTTTCTAAAGGGATGTGCATCCTTGATTGTAGAACTCAGGCAAGGAATAAACAATATACATAAGATTACTCATTACAAAAAACATGTTTGAGAGGTGGAAGCTAGACAATGAGTGCAATTATCTGAATTCATTTCACTGGTGTAACAAAATGTACGGAATTCTTTTTCACTAGTTTTCTTTTCCTGTGTGGATGGGAAATATCTCGATAAATAAAGGGAAGTTAGTGGTTTTTCTTCTCCTGTGGCAATCCCAGATGTTTGAGTCCTTGAAGTAATGTAGGTCCAGATTCTCAAAGAGACAAGGTGTGTGAGGTAATGTCTTTTATTTGATCAACTTCTGTTGGTGAGAGAGACAAGCGTTCAAGTTTACACAGAGCTCTTCTTCACATCTGTGTAGCCCAAAAGCTTGTCTCTCTTTCATTAGCAGAACTTGGTCCAATAAAAGATATTCCCCCACCCACCTTTCCTCTCTAATATCCTGGAACCAACGCAGCTACAACAACTCTGTAAAGAGATTGTTAAATGTATTCTGGCACCTTTGAGGATCGGGGTGGGCCCTCTTTGTCAGCTCCTGTTTACATATTCCAGGGGAGTTAAAATGCCTTATTTCCAGTCTGAATTTCTCTGTCTTCTATTTCTGGCCTTTAGATTTTGTTAGGCTTTAGCTTTCTAGATTGAAGAGCCCATTATGAAATATTTGTTCCCCAGGTAGGTACTTACAAGTGTGATCAAGTCACTCCTTAATCTTCTCCTTGATAAGCTAAATAGAGTGAGCTCCTTGAATCTCTCACTATAAGGCAGGTTTTCCAATCCCTTAATCATTTATCAACATTCTTCTTGAATTGTGGGCACCAGAACTGGACATAAGATAACAGGAGCGGTCGCACCAGTGCCACATACAGAGGTATAATAACCTCTCTACTCCTTTTCGAGATTCCCCTGTTTATGCAGATAAGGAAGCCAAACCTAATGGTCCCTTCTGGCCTCAACTCTATGATGATCATTGTAGCTAAATATAAATAAAAGGATTTGTCCTCTAGACCCTTCTGGTGGGATATAAAAGAGTTATAGAAAAAAAGTCTAATGCAAATAACAGGTTTTAACATACTGTTCTTTTTTTCAAAGGTCACGGGTCTCGTTGGCATATTGGCTCTTGTCGGTATTGGTTCAATATGCATGTGCTGCTGCAAGAAGGGCGACAGAAAAAAGATAACAGTGGATGAAGCTGAAAGCAGGATTCTACTAGAGCAAAAAGCTCATGAGTATATTTTAAAACGGAAGAAAGAGGCTATCTGGCAATTATTTAAGAAACGCCTAAATGATGAATACTTAGCTGACCCGGAAACAATTTCGATATCTATTGACAATGAAAAGATATCTGGTATAATAGATAGAGTTTGTAACATTTCAAGAGAAGGCTCAGCTGACCAAGAAGGAATAGTAATGGTCAACACTTCACCTCAGGAGACCTCAAATCTGTTACCTCAAGGGACCGCCAGTCCTTTACGTCAAGGGACCTCCAATCCATCACCTCCAGAGATATCAGAAATATCAAGTTGTCCAAGGGTGTGAGTTTTTCTGTATTTTAATATGACACCACAGAAAGACTGGTAACTGATGCATATACCAGTAACAATACCAAACCATGACTACACAGCAACTGCAATCTACTAAATGCACAAAAACCAAAGTGGAAAATAAGGAAGGACATGCATCCCCAGCAGTTCTGCTCCTCCAGCCTCCCCTCCAGTTCTTGGCTTCCTCTCCCAGGCTAGGAGGGCTGTAGTGGGCTCCCCTCCCCCATTCCAGGCTGGGGAGGGTGGCTCCAGGGGCTCCTCACCCTCCTCTGCCAGGCTGGAGCTCCAGGGAGGGCAAAGTGGAGGAGCTGTCCTGTCCTGTTGTTCACAGGAAGGGAGGAGGAAATGGCAGTGGAGCCACCTTGAACTGTTGGGCTCTTTAGTTCTCTCTTCCTCTTTCCCCTCCCATGAGAATGGTGTCTGGATGCCGAGGCGGTGGGGAGGGAGAGAGAGCTCTGAGTGCAAAGTGCCAGATCTGTAGCAGCACTACAGCTCTGCTGGATGAGATTTCCTGAGGTATGTGTAAACATGTGACACAGGGTTCAGATGTGTAAGTCTTACAACTCAGGTGTGAGAACTGAAGTGTCAGAGATCTCCAGTCCTTCATTTCACGAGGTCTCCAGTTCTTCACCGAAAGAGATCTCCAACCCTTCACCTCAAGGGTTTTCCAATTCTCCACTTCAAGAGGTCTCAATACCTTCATCGTCAAAGGATCTCCAACCTTTCACCTCAAGGGGTCTCAAAACTTTCATCTTAAGGAACTACAGATTTCTGATTTCTAATAGTTGTGTAATCTATAAGGGAAAAGGTACAACACAACCTCATAACCCGCTTCTCTCAATTTCAGAACAGCAGAAATGTAAAACAAAGAGAAATTAAAATTAAGGATGATTAAAACTCTGTCCATATCTAGTTAAACAATGGCCATAGGGTGACCACTCATCATTAAAATATCTTCCGATGGCCAAGTAAGTTTTTGAAATGTAGGTAGAAGTTTGAGGTAACCACAGTGATTTGTGTTCAGGAAGAAAATCCGAGAGATTGCCAATAATCTGCTCAAGTTAAATATTTTAAATACAAGGTTTACCTAGCAAACATGACTCAGCTGTTTTTCACATGCACTAGATTTGCTTTAGCATTTACTTTAATATTTTTATGTGCAAGGCATTTAAAAATAAAGGCACTCTGAAACTCAAAACTTGTCTCACTGGTTTGGTTTGGCTTGAATGATCTCACTCAAGGAACAACACACATAGTCAAATTCTTGGAACAACTGAAAGCTGATTACAATGCCTTGAGCAGGTGGGTTGGACTACTCTGAGCCCAGCCCTCACATCAGCAATACTAGCCAGGGGGAGTTAACTTACACTGTTGGAGTGTGGGAGGCCGTGTGGCCTAATGGATAGTACACAGGGATGCAAGACACCTGGGTTCTAATTCCAGCTCCGCTACTGGCCTGCTGGATGACCTTGCGCCAGTTGCTGCATCTCTCTGTGCCTCAGTTTCCCCATGTGAACAATGGGGATAATGCTACTGACCTCCTTTATAAAGTCCTTTGAGACCTATGGATGGAAAGCACTACACAAGAGCTAGGTAGTATCCTTATCATGGTCACAAAGGGCAGAGATAGGTACCACGAAAATCTTAGCGATTTCACCAAATTTCCCTATCCCTCCCCAGGGGTTGAGTCTGCTCCCCAAGGTCCCATATGTATCTAGTACTATTTTCCCATGTGAATTGGAACACAATCTGGTTGGTTGCCCACTGGAGCTGACAGACGTCTACCTGGCCCTGTGCCAGTGGAATGCCCTGTATCGAGGGCCACTATTCCCACTCCCCTGGCATAAAGTATGCACCACTGAGGTGAGCAGGACCCCAAACTGATGGTCCAAGTGTTGGTCCACTGTAAGGGGAACCGGGTGTTTACCATTGGGTTAAGTAAAGGAGACCATGTACCCTTCAGTTCAGCTTGCAAGATGTGGTGGAGGTGTACCATAAGCACTGCCTGTGCCGAGGCACATGCTGCGCCCCACTCTGCCCTCTCAGATGCACTTACCACCCCATCGGTAAACACCAATAATATTTGAGTTAGGTCTGTAACAATTGTGGGAGGGATAGCTCAGTGCTTTGACCATTGGCCTACTAAACCCAGGGTTGTAAATTCAATCCTTGAGAGGGCTGTTTAGGGGTCTGGGGATTGGTCCTGCTTTGACCAGGGGGTTGGACTAGATGAACCTCCTGAGGTCCCTTCTACCCTGATAGTCTATGATTCTATGAATTAGTGCCATGGTTTGCAGAGCATTAATTGGTGGGCATTCCCTCCAATTACTCCCATAGATTTAGTCAGTTTTGCCAATTCTGACCATCGAGTGTCAATTTCTAGGTCACTTACTGTGTTATACCCACTCCATAGACAGTTTCCCAAGTCCCGTTTTTGCTGGCTCCATTGACCACTTGAGCAGGGACATAGAGGCCTTGCTATAGGGTATGCACTGTGGAACTGCTCGCCCAATATCCCAATCCTGCGGGATGAGGTGCACCTCTGTCCTGATGGGTGTTGCATTAAGGGCGATTACCTGGTTACCTTCCTGGCATGCTGTTGATCCAGGTCCAGTTCCCCTGCTGGGGTTTGGGTTTGGGGATTAACGTGAACCTAGTCTCTGCTACCCTGCAACACACCCACATACATGGGATGGAAATGTTTTCCCCCTCCCTAACCCAGATGACTCCCCTCTGATTTTGGGTAAGGTTAAAATCTGACTGCACCCAACCCCAGTGATCCTCCACCCAGTCCTCCTATTGATACTGCTGCCATCCCTCCTCCCCCCCAGTCTGGTGGGACCTCTCCATTTCTGCTTTTCCCATAGCCATTCTTGTTCTGTTTGCACGGCCACCTGGGTCTTCTTCTTAAGGGCCAATAACCTAGTCCCATTCCCAGACAAATTACCAGTAGTGTCACTGTTCTCCATCCCACCAGAGTCTGTGGGTTGGCCCAGAAAATGTCCTTAGAGTCCCACGTTTCATTTCATGGTAATAAGGTAGCAGAACACGGGAGGTTACTTGATTGCTCTTGACTGGATTTTGGATATCGGACGAAGGCCTGACAGTCAGTAAAATAGTCCCGACATCTCCCTGATGAGATTGTCATGAGGGTTGCGAAAATTAATCCTGCAAAGGCAATTGTGATTAGCAACACCAATCGCTCCATTCCAGGCCAGGGGATCCTTGGTCTTCCCTTTGTAGGTTCACCTGTAAGATGCCTGTAACATAATTTATACGTCCTCCTTTTCACCCCCCCTCCCCAATTTGTACCTTTTTTTATTTACGTGCAATGACCCCATTCCCACCCTGTGTTCTCTGTGCCCAATAGCAGCAGACTGGGCCTTAATTCCCATTGGTATTTCCCAGCTTAGGTAGACCGGGCTTCCCAGGCAGGTCATACCATGCATTGATCTGTGCTGGTATGTGTGTTAACCCTCCTTGTACTGTAGCCACCAAAATAACAAGACAAACAACACAAAACACACAACACAATTTTCATTGTGACAGTAGACCCATGGTGTTTTGAGTTGCCCTTCCTCTGGCACCAGCTTGCCTGTAGAGTGTCTGAAAAATAAAGAAAATTTCCCAACCCCCTGGTGGGGACAGATTATTGAAATTTACGAGTCGGAGTACCACAGTTTCTCCTTTTGTACAGCAGACCCGATTTGCAATAGTTTCTCTGTGTACCAAGTGAAGGACATAAATCCACACCGTGTAGAGGTCAAAGCATAGGGGTTTATTACACACAGCGCTGGCGGAGTGTCACCTGGCTTATTAAGCTCAGAGACACTGTCAATCAATTGATTACAATAAAATATATAGATTTTCCATGGGCGGGTGAAGGTGACGTGGTAGGCAGTTCCACACCCCGGGATAGGTTTTGCAGCAAGACAAGATAGCACAATAGCCAATGGTTAAAAGGTTACACAATGTCTCCACCCATGGTCTCAAGTTAGCAAGTTAACATTTGATTAATACTTTAATAAAATGTTATTAGTATAAAATACATATGTTGAATTCTGATTTGGGGTCCATAGGAACGGAGCAACTCCTTTGATTGTCCACCAGATACATTCCTAGGGGTTAAAGCAAAGAAACAGTGAAAGCATATGGAAATAGAGATTGTCTCCTTTATGTCTTAAGGCAGGGCATTGGTCCCTCAGAAGGGAGGTGGAAGGATGCCATATCATTATAGTGACATGTGCCAATTTTTCATAAACTCAAGGTTGGATCTGTGGGAAGACTGTTTTCCCTTCAGGAGAAACACAATAGGAACAGGGATTCTTTGTTCAATTTGAAACATTGGATGAAACATAATTATTCAGTTATTGCCTTAACATCTGGCATTTCTACTGACCAAGCATACCTTAGCAAAGGCAATGTTATTTTGTTTACCCCAGCTTTCTCGTAGCTGATCACTATTAGCTAGGCCTCTGGTCTCCAGACCAAACTCTGGACTCTGGGTCTGAAAAAGAGCTGGCATAATTCATATACCAGGTTGTTATATAACATGCACATGGATTTTAACCCTTCAGTCCCTCCTCTTGACCCTAGGGTTCCCTAACCCGCCAGGTCAAATATACTAATTTTAATGTACCCAGCCTACTGCGGAGTCGCCGATAAAGCACCAGTACCATCAGGAATGTTAGGATAGACAATCTCTACATAACTTGACAAAATAGCACTTAGATCCATCCCCAGGGGACCTTGTCACCTGAGATGGCATTGCCCATAATCATTGCTTTAACCTCCACTGCCTGGTTTCTTGCCTTTGAGTACTTCACATCGGCCTGGTCCACGGTTTCCCCTATCTGAGTGTACCTCAGACGGCCTTCTCCAATATGCCTCTGGGCTTCGGCCACCAACTCCTCGATCTTCGCCTGCAGGGCCTGTAGACCCTCCTCTAGATACTTACTGCCGTAGTGCCATTCCGGATCCCATGTTAGGTTACCCATCATTGGCGGAGTACGGTGGAGCCGCGTCCCGTCAACAGTCAGGGTTGACCTTCAGGGGACTGTCATGCACACGGATGGATGTCTCGAGGGGCAGGACTTTCCATTTAGCTCGATGGAGTGGTTCTGGGCAGTCACACACCAGTAGGTACCATTCATCTGGACCAGCTCCATGTGCGCCAGTTTCTCAGTAATGGCCACTTCGAACCTAGACAGATTCGTTAGAACATTATATGGGCATGTACACAGAATTTCCTTATCAGAGTTGGTGCAACCTTCACTAGGATACAATGCTATCCCAGCGACCTTCTATTTTAATAACATGATCCCTCCTCCATACTGGTAGGGAGGTCACCATCCTTCAAGGGTATTTAGTAATCCTCTCTTCTGTCTAGTTAAGCGCTCACCAATTTGGTTTGTTAGGCTAGTAATGTTTCTACTCATTCGAGGCCTGATCTTTGCACATTGTCTGTTTACTTCCTTTAAAGGAATACGCACCTCGACCCTGTAAGTGTGGAATACCACCGAGGTGAGGACCGGTAGGACTGGTCCTATTATTATTAATTCTGGTTTTGGAACAGGGATTTGTTCAGGGCATGACACAATCGGGTGGTTCCACTCTGTCTCTGATAACCCGGTTAATTGTTACCAGTCGTGGACATTCTAATTTGAGCCATCGTTTAACAAATGTGTGCCGTGCCTTTGGGGTTACCTCCGTCCGTGCTTTAAGTGGTAAGCCCCATCCTGATTCAGCAGGCCCAACCTCCACTGGTACCATGTCAGTACAATTGGCACATAATCTTTCATGAGTGTTTGGTTTCTTTCCCACAAAATCCCACACAAATTCCAGTATCGAGGTCTGTGTGTTTCCTCCCAAGCCATCGTGGCAATATGCCCTGTAATTGTGTTCAAATGAGGGATAGCCCAAGACTTTGTAGTCCCCTTCACACATGGCACACGACTTGCGTCCTTCCTCATGCACCACAGGGACAGCAGGAGCCACAGCAGAAGCCTCCCCATGGTCGCCCTGGTTGTCCTGGTCACCCTTCAGTCCTTTCTCTTTCACCTCTTGTTGTTCACCTGTGGAGACACTTGTGGAAATATTGTTAGTATTGACAGATACTGGTTTAAACAATTTTAACTGATTTTGGTGACGTTAAAATGTTCTCAATTTTCCCCCAATTTTTGCACATGTATTAGTAGTCAGAAGGACCCTCATAGGGCCTTGCCATCTTGGCTTTAAAATTCCTTTAACCTCTGGGTAAATGCGACACATTACCAAATCCCCATCTTTAAATGCAGGTTTGTCTAGACTGCTATTATCATCCAGCTGGGTTTGATTTTCTTTTACTTGGTTGTATAAATCCTTCAACTCTCTCTGTCCAATGCCTTGATGTAGTTTTGCAGCCTGTCTGCAAAAAAGCTCTGACCCCCCCCACAGGGAGGATCACAGTGCTAGGAATTCTCATTGCTCTTCCTGTCATTAGCTCAAAGGGTGTTAGTTGAGTCAGCCTATTTGGGCTGCCCCTAATTTGAGACAATACCGCAGGAAGCATACGAAGCCCACCCTTCTCCTGTATCCAGTACTGCTTTTGTTAAGGCTGTTTTCATTGTTCTGTTCGTTCTTTCCACCATTCCCGAGCTTTCAGGGTGGTATGGTATATGGAATCTTTGCTTTATTCCTAGTGCCTTGCATGCCTCCTTCATTACTTGCCCTGTAAAGTGAGTTCCTTGGTCAGAGTCTATTGACAGTGGCAAACCCCATCTGGGTATTATTTCTTCTGCTAGGATTCGAGCTACTGTTGTAGCAGTACAATTCTTGGTTGGGAATGACCATCGGGTAAAAGTGTTAATAATTACCAAAATGTAAGTGTACCCTCTGCTTTGTGGCAAGGATCTAGTAAAATCAATTTGCAAATTTTGCCATGGTCCCTCTGGCCGTGGTTGGTGATTTAGAGGCACTTTTTTCCTTCTACCCACATTCACTTGTGCACATGTTACACATCTTTTGAGAAATTGTAAAGCATCTTTTTTCATGGCTGGCCACTACTAGTATTTTAAGGTGGCCCTCATTTGTCTCCACTCCAGATGAGCTGGAGAGTGGATGGCATGGAGCAGTAGAGCCCGTATGCACTCCGGGGCTACCAGCTCCTTCCCCCCTGGCCCATACTAGAGGTGATTTTTTATATACACATCTTTGTTTTTTCCTTTTACGTTTTTCTTTTGGGCTTATGGTTGCATATAGCTTTTTTAAATTCACTTTCTCTTCTGGCACTCTAGCTGCACAAATCTTAATAGGACTTGCTTGTGCAATTTCTTTGGCACATTTATTTGCCCAATAATTTCCTTTTTGTTCCTTACTTGAGATTTTATTGTGGGCTGTTATTTTTACTACTGCTAGTTCTGATGGTAGTTTGGCAGCTTTTGTTAGTCTTTGAACTGTTTCTATATTATTAATTTGCTTGCCAGTTGTTGTTATAAAACTTCTGCGTGACCACACGTCCATGTAGTCATGCACTACTCCAAATGCATATCTGCTGTCTGTATATACAGTGAGCTTCTTGCCTTCCCCCACTCTCAAAGCTTCTGTGAGGGCTGTTAGCTCCACTTCTTGTGCTGACTTTGATTTTTCTATCTGACCTGACGCTATCACTGTCTCATTACTGAGTACTACTGCCCATCCGGTGTGTGGCACTCCATTTTCATACTTTCTTGATCCATCTACATACAAAACTATATCTGGATTCTGTAATGGCTCTTCTTTAATTCTTCCCAACATTTCCTCTTCTCCATCTATAAGACATTCGTGTACCTCTCCCTCTATGTTCAGACATTCGGTTACATTTATTTTTTTGTCTCTTACTATGGAGTAGTTAGGATCATTGCATTGCAAGCACAATGTTGATTCCCACTGACTCCTGTGGGCATCTGTTACAGATCTTAGTCGCCCGGTGTTGAGGAGATCAAGAAGTGTATGGGGTGTATGAAGCACTAATTTCCCTGTGAGAGTGTATGATTCACAAGCTTTCACAGCCCACGTAGCACAATCTAGAGCTGCTACGCACTCCGGTAATCCCTGGGATACAGGGGGTCTTATGGTAAACAGGGATGCTACTGGACGCTGTTAGTACAGACGAATACTGGGTCCCACTATGGCTACAGTAAAGGTGGAACGACTTTCTTATATCCCGTAAGCCCAGGCTGGGGGCGGAGGCTAAAGCCTGTTTTATTTTTATAAATGCCGCCTTTTGCTTTGTGCCTTATATTACTAACTTATTTGCAGGCTTTTTTCCTCTAGTGAGGTTTTGAATTGGTTCCACCATCTCTGAGTACTCCGGTATATAGGTT